>NC_037668.1:23226412-23510209 GCF_003255815.1 Theropithecus gelada
TGCATTGGGAGTTATACCTGATGTAAATGACGAGTTGATGGGTGCAGCACACCAACATGGCACAAGTATACATATGTAACAAACCTGCACGTTATGCACATGTACCCTACAACTTAAAGTATAATAATAATAAATAAATTTAAAAAAAAATACCAATAACATCTTGCATAAAGTTTCCTATAAGATCAGAACAGAACTTTAAGAAAAGGAAAGATTTCTTTTTTTCCTAGTAGAATTTGAAATGCATTGCTTCTACATTTTCTTGGAAATCTAGATCATCTCATTTTCTTCATTCTCAAATATCTCTGGAGAGTGCATTGGAAGTGAGACCCAGCGTTTCTGCTAGACAATGGCCACAGACTTGGGCTCTGAGAAAATCTCAAAGATATCCAGATCCCAGGACCTCCATTCTCTTGCTGTTCCACATCTCATTCCAAGTCGTCCAGCTCATAAAATGCCAGCAGCAATGACCACAGCTGAGGCTTCCTCATTCAGCTATTTGAGAGGGGATTGTCTTAGCGACTGACTTGAAGGGGTCTATCAAAAAGTAACCAAAAGCAAGGATCAGAAACAGCCCTTCAGAATATTTTACCTAGATGGAAAGCAAGAAAGTAAGACTCCTCCAATGTTTGATTTCTATTTTCTCACATAGTATACCGAGAAAATAGAGATTGCTCTTTTCTATAAGATTGTTTTGATTATTTATCTCAATAGTAATGTATCATAAGCTGATAGACCCTCCACACAACCATCGGGATATCTCAGGGGAAATATTGCCAAGTGATTGTCTGACTGCATAGAGTAACAGTCTTTCATTTCTCTAAACTAGTAATACTACTCAAAATGTTGACTTAAACACAAAGATGCTCATTGTAACACTGTGTATCATAATGAGTAATTGTCAATACTATAAAGGCCCTCAAATAAATCATTTACAAAATAAGTTCCTACATTTTCAAACATACCAGGTAATACACAAATATCTTAGAATAATACTTTATGGCATGAAAGCAAAACAAAATTATAAAAGAAAAAATCAGATTACTGTTATCATTATTTTTAAATTGTATATTTATGTATATGTGAGCACATGCATAGAAAATATTCTGGCTGATGGATATTGAGATATTAGCAATTATCTCAGAGTTAATGGAATAAAAGTGATTTTTAATTATCCTTTTTTATTTCTCATGCTTCTAATTTTTCTAAAATAGATACACACACACACACCCCATAGGTTCTTGTGGCCCTTCTCAGTTCTAAGGGGTTCAGGTTCAGGGTCCAGATTCTCAGATTTCAGCACAGGCAAGTCATATGTATGAACGTTATGCATGCGGAGGAAAGTTAAATGGTTAAGTGACATCTCGTCTTCAGATAGTCTCCACCTGAGACCAGAGAGGTCGCTGGCAACTTAACCATCAGTCCAGACCTTGAATTTCTGAAAGCCTGCAGTTCCCACCAGGTTCTGGCAAGTCAGAAATATGTAGATATTCTTAATAGATAAATGTGAGTTTGAGGTGGTTATTTGTGCAGGGAGTCGCTGAGCGGAGATACATTAAGTTGCCTATGTCCCCATGTATGCTTTGATATATTCCTTTGGAGCAATTTACTCCAGAGTTACTATTAATAAAGGGGAGTATGTACTATCTCCCAAGGATGGTTGGGTGTAAGTAATAGCTAAGAGTAATTTTTCACACCTGGGTGCAGTGGCTCACACCTGTACCCCCAGCCCTTTGGGAGGCCAACGCTGGAGGATCACTTGAGGTATCTGATGAAGGAGTTTGAGACCAGCCTGGGCAACATAGAGAGCCCTCATCTCTACCAAAGATTTTTTTTTTTAAAAAATTAGCTGGGTGTAGTGGCAGAGACCTGTGGTCCCAGCTACTTGGGAGGCTGAAGTGGGAGGATCGCTTGGGGCCGGGAGGTCAAGGCCCCAGTAAGCTGTGATTGTGCTACTGCACTGCAGCCTGGGCAATGAAGTAAGACTCCATCTCAATAAATAAATAAATAAATAAATAAATAAATAAATAAATAAATGGATAAATAAATAAATAAGTAGTTCCTCATTTCTAGGGTGATATCAAATGCTGCTATGAAGTTCATTTTGGATCTCCTGAACCAATGACTCATGCATGATTGGCTAGGAGGAATACACTAGGAGGTTGTCTAGGCGAACTCCTTTCAAGCCTCTTGGTTCATGGACTCTTATTTTTAAGTTGGCATTTAGAATGTTTCAGCCTAAATGTATACACCAGTGTATCTTGTTTTATTGTGCTTTGCAAATACTGTGTCTCTGAAACATTGAAGGTTTGTGGCAACTCTGCATTCAGAAGGTCTGCTTGTGCCATTTTTCCCACAGTGTGTTCACTTTGTTTCTCTGTGTTACATTTTAGTAATTCTCATGTTTCAGACTCTTTCATTATTATTATATATGTTATGATTATCTGTCATCAATTCTCTATTATAACTGCTTTGGGGCTCCACAAACCATGCCCACATCAGACAGTGAACATAACTGACAAACATGTGTTTTCTGGCTGCTCCACAGACTGGCCTTTCCACTCTTTTTCTCTCTCTCCCTGGCCCTCCGTATTCCCTGAGACAAAAAAATATTGAAACTAGTCCAATTAATATCGCTACAATGCCCTTTAAGCATTCAAGTGGAAAGAGGAGTCACATGTCTTTCACTTTAAATCAAAATCTGGAACTGACTAAGCTTAGCGAAGAAGGCATGTCAACAGCTGAGACGGGCCAAAAGCTAGGCCTCTGGTGCTAGCTAGCCAAGTTGTGAATGCAAAGGAAAAGTTATTGAAGGAAATTAAATACTCTACTGCAGTGAACACATGCATAATAAGAAAGCAATACAGCCTCATTGCTGATATGAAGAGAGTTTTAGTGGTCTGGATAGAAGATCAAGTCAGCCACAACATTCCCTTAAATACTTAATACAGAGTGAGGTCTTTAACTCACTAAAAACTCCGTGTTAAGCTCTGTTAAGACTTTTTACAGAGTGAGGACTTTAACGCTCTTCAATTCTATAAAGGCTGAGAGAAGTGAGGAAGCTGTGGAAGAAAATTTTGCAGCTAGGAAATGTTGGTTCATGAAGTTTAGGGAAAGAAGCCGTCCCAATAACAAAAAGTACAAGGTGAAGCAGCAAGTGCTGTGTGGAAGTTGCAGCAAGTTACCCAGAGTAGCTAAAATAATTAATAAAGGTGATTACACTAAAGAACAGATTTTCAATGTAGTGCAATAGCCTTACCCCGGAAAAAGATGCCATTTAGAATTTTCACAGCTAGAGAAGAGAAGTCAATGTCTGGCTTCAAAGAATCAAAGGACAGGTTGACTCTCTTGTTAGGTATGAACGCAACTGGTGACTTTAAGTTGAAGCCAATGCTCATTTACTATTCTGAAAATCCTAAGGCCCTTAAGAGTTATGCTAAATCTAATTTTCCTGTGTTCTACAAATGGAGCCAGAAAGTCTGAATAACAACACATCTGTTTACAACATGGTTTACTGAATATTTTAAGCCCACTGTTGAGACTTCTGCTGAGAATAAAAGATTTATTTCAAAATATTGCTCTTCATTGGCAATGTACCTGGTCACCCAAGAGCTCTGATGGAGATATACAAGGAGATTAATGTTGTTTTCATGCCTGCTAATATAACATTCATTCTGCAGCAAGGGGTAAGTTAGAGTTTCAAGTTAACAAATACGGGACATCACACACTGGGGCCTATCATGGGGAGGAGGGAGGGATTGCATTGGGAGTTATACCTGATGTAAATGACGAGTTGTTGGGTGCTGACGAGTTGATGGGTGCAGCACAGCAACATGGCACAAGTATACATATGTACCAACCTGCACATTATGCACATGTACCCTAGAACTTAAAGTATAATAATAATAAAAAAAAAAAAAGAAAGAAATACATGTTCCAAGACTATTACTGTCTTAGATAATGATTTCTCCTATGGATCTAAGCAAAATAAATTGAAAATATTCTGGAAAGGATTCACTGTTCTACATGTTATTAAGAACATTCATGATTTGTCGGAGGAAGTCCAAATAGTAACATTAACAGAAGCTTGGAAGAAGATGACTCCAACTCTCATGGATGATTTAGAGGGGTTCAAAACTCCAGTGAAGGAAGTAACTGAAGATGTGGTAGAAACAGCAAGAGAACTAGAATTGGAAGTGAAGCCTGAGGTATGACAGAATCACTGCAATCTCATGATAAAATGTGAATGAATGAGGACTTGCTTCTTATGAATTAGCAAAGAACATAGTTTCTTGAGCTGGAATTTGCTCCCAGTGAAGATGTAAACAATGTTGAAATGAAAATGAAGCATTTTTGAATATTCCATAAACAGAGTTGATAAAGCAGCCGCAAGGTTTGAGAGGATTGACTCCAATTTTGAAGGAAGTTCTATTGTGGGAAAAATGCTTTCAAACAGCATCACATGCTACAGGGAAGTCTTTTGTAACAGAAAGAGTCAGTCAATGCAGCACATATCACTGGTATCTTATTTTAAGAAATTACTACAGCCTCTTTAGCCTTCAGCAACCACTACTCTGACCAGTCAGCAGCCATCAATACTGAGGCATGACCTCCCCATCAGAAAACAGATTACAACTCACTTCAGGCTTATGAAATCATTAGCATTCTTTAGGCAATTAAGAATTTTTTAGTTAAGATAAGTACATTACTTTTATAGACTTAATTCTATTGCACACTTAATAGACCACAGTATTGTATAAACATAACTTTTTTTAAATGTTCTCATAGCTTTAATTAAGAACACTTTTCAGGAAATAATATACATCACACCAATTGTCCTTGCAGATTTAAGGTATTTGAAGAAATTTTCAGATAATTCAATGTATCTTTAACTCTTTTCTTTTTTTAAGTTTCAAATGTTATTTTAGATACAGGGAGTACACATGCAGGTTTGTTACATGGGTATATTGTACCCTGGTAATGAGCATAATACCTAACAGGTAGTTTTTTGACCCACCCTCCCCTCCCTCCCTCCCCGCTCTAGTAGCGCATAGTGTCTGTTGTTCCTATGTTTATGTCCATATATACTCAATGTTTAGCTCCCACTTATAACTAAGAACATGTGATATTTGGTTTTCTATTCCTGCACTAATTTGCTTAAGGTTATGACCTCCAGCTCCATTCATGTTGCTGTGGAGGACGTGATTTCATTCTCTCTTATGGCCATGTAGTATTCTATGGTTATATGTACCACATTTTCTTTTTTGTTATTTGACTTTTAAGTTCAGGGGTAACTGTATAGGTTTATTATGTAGGTAAACTTGTATCATGGGGGTTTGTTGTATAGATTATTTCATCACTCAGACATTAAGCCTAGTACCCATTGTTTAATTTTTTCTGATCCTCTCTCTCCTCTCACCCTCTACTCTCTGATAGGCCCCAATGTGTGTTGTTCCTCTCTATGTGTCCATGTGTTCTCATCATTTAGCTCCCACTTATAAGTGAGAACGTGCAGTTTTTGGTTTTCTGTTCCTGTGTTAGTTTGTGAAGAATAATGGCCTCCAGCTCCATTCATGTTCCTGCAAAGGACATGATCTCCTTTTTTATGGCCACATAGTATTCTGTGGTACATATGCACCACACTTTCTTTATCCAGTCTACTATTGATGGGCATTTAGGTTGATTCCATGTCTTTACTACTGTGAATAGTGCTGCAGTGAACGTATGCATGTATGTGTCTTTATAATAGAACAATTTATATTCACTTGGGTAGATAGTGGTATTTCTGTTTTTAGGTCTTTGAGGAATTGCCACAACATCTTCTACAATGGTTGAACCAATTTACACTTCCACCAACAGTGTGTAAGCATTCCTTTTTCTTCATAACTTACCAGCATCTGTTATTTATTTATTCATTTATTTTTCTTTCTTTCTTTCTTTTTTGAGACGGAGTCTTGCAATGTTGCCCAGTCTGGAGTGCAATGGCTTGACCTCAGCTCACCCCAACCTCCACCTCCTGGGTTCAAGTGATTCTCCTGCCTCTGCCTCCCAAGTAGCTGGGATTACAGGTGTGCCACCATTCCTGCCTGGCTAATTTTTTGTATCTTTAGTAGAGACTGGGTTTCACCATGTTGGCCAGGCTGATCTCGAACTCCTGACCTCATGATCTGCCCATCTCAGCCTCCCAAAGTGCTAAGATTACAGGCATGAGTCCCCGCGCCTGACCACGTCTATTATTTTTTAACTTTCTAATAGTAGCCATTCTGACTGTTATGAGATGGTATCTCACTGTGGTTTTGTTTTGCATTTCTCTAATGATCAGTGATGTTGACTTCTTTTTATCATATGACTGTTGGCTGCATGTATGTCTTCTTTTGAGAACTGTCTGTTCACGTCCTTTGCCCACTTTTTAATGGGGTTGTTTGTTTTTTTTCTTGTAAATTTGTTTAAGTTCCTTATAGATGCTGGATATTAGACCTTTGTCATATTCAGTTTGCAAAAATTTTCTCCCATTATGTATGTTGTCTCTTTATTGATAGTTTCTTTTGCTGTGCAGAAGCTTTGTAGTTTAATTACACCTCATTCATCAATTTTTGCTTTTGTTACAATTGCTTTTGGTGTCTTTGTCATGAAATCTTTCTTCATTCCTCTGTCCAGAATGGTATTGCCTTGGTTGTCTTCCGGGGTTTTTATAGTTTTGGGTTTTACGTTTAAGTCTTTAAGACCTTTCATCTCTCTGGTTAGCTCTATTCTTAGGTATTTTATTCTTTTTGTGGCTATTGTAAACAGGATTGTGTTCCTTATTTGGCTCTCAGCTTGATTGTTATTGGTGTTTAGTGATGTTGGCAATTTTTGCACATTATTTTGTATCCTGAGACATTGCTAAACTTGTTTATTAGCTTAAGGAGCTTTTGGGCTGAGACTATGGGATTTTCTAGATATGGAATTGTCAGGCCTCTGAGCCCAAGCCAAACCATCACATCCCCTGTGACTTGCACGTATACGCCCAGATGGCCTGAAGTAACTGAAGAATCACAAAAGAAGTGAAAAGGCCCTGCCCCGCCTTAACTTTCACAAAAGAAGTGAAAATGGCCGGTCCTTGCCTTAAGCGATGACATTACCTTGGGGGCTTAGCTAAAAATTCTTTGCCAAGGCTGATGTTGAGAAGGGTATTTCCTAGGTTTTCTTCTAGAATTTTCATAGTTTTGGGTCTTACACTTAAGACTTTAATCTATGTTGAATAGATTTTTGTATATGATGAAAGACAACTGTCCAATCTTATTCTTCTGCATATGGCTAATCAGTTATCCCAGCACCATTTATCGAACAGGGACTACCTTCCCCATTGCTTGTTTTTGTTAGCCTTGTCAAAGACCAGGTGGTTGTGGGTGTATGACTATATTTTTGAGTTTTCTATTCTGTTCCATTGGTCTATGTGTCTGTTTTTTACAAGTACCATGGTGTTTTGGTTACTGTAGCCTTATTGTATAGTTTGAAGTTGGGGAATATGAAGCTTCCAGTTTTGTCCTTTTTGCTTAGGATTGCTTTGGCTATTTGGGCTCTTTTTTGATTCCATATGAATTATAGAATAGATTTTTCTAATTCTATGAAGAATGACATTGGTATTTTGATATGAATTGTGTTGAATCTATACATTACTTTGGGCAGTACAGCCATTTTAATGATATTGATTCTTCCAATCCATAAACATGGAATGTTTTTCCATTTATTTATGTCATCTTTGATTTTTTTCAGCAGCGTTTTGTAGCTCTCCTTGTAGAGATTGTTTGCCTCTTTGGTTAGCTGTATTGCTAGATATTTCATTTTCTTTGTGGCTGTTGTAAATGGAGATTGTGTTCTTGATTTTACTCTCAGCCTAGCCATCATTGTTGTATAGGAATCCTACTGATTTTTGGACACTGATTTTGTATCTAGAAATCATTTATCAGTTCTAGGAGCCTTTTGGCAGAGTCAAGGGTTTTCTAGGTAGAGGATCATATTATCAACTGAGAGAAATAGTTTGACTTCCTCTTTTCCTATTTGAATACCTTTATTTATTTCTCTTGCTTGATTTCTCTGATTAGAACTGAACTTGGAGTGGTGAGAGTAGGCATCACTACTTCGTTCTAGTTCTCAAGAGGAATGGTTCTAGCTTTTGCCTATTCAGTATGATTTTGGTTGTGGGTTTGTCATAGCTCTTATTATTTTGAGATATGTTCCTTTGATGCCTAGTCTATCGACAGTTTTCTTTTTAATTATGAAGGGGTGTTGGATTTTATCAAAAGTTTTTTTGCATCTATTGAAATGATTACATGGTTTTGCTTTTAATTCTATTTATAGGGTGAATCACATGTATTGATTTGCATATGTTGAACCAGCCTTGTGACCTAGGAATAAAGCGTACTTGATGGTGGTGTATTAACTTTTTGATGTGCTGCTAGATTCAATTTGCTAGTATTTTTTGGGGGATGTTTGCTTCTATGTTCATCAGGAATATTAGCCTGAAGTTTTCTCTTTTGGTTATATCTCTCCCAGATTTTGGTATAAGGGTGATACTGGCTTCATAGGATGAGTTAGGGAGGAGTCCCTCCTCCTTAATTTTTTGGCATAGTTTCAGGAGGATTAGTACCAGTTATTGTTCATATGTCTGGTAGAATTCAGCCATGAATGCCTCTGGTCCAGGACTTTTTTGTTGATAGGTGTTGTATTACTAATTCAATTTCAGAGCTTTAATTTGTCTATTTCAGGGTTTCCTTTTTTTCCTGACTCAATCTTGGAAGAGTGTATGTTTCAAGGAATTTGTCAATTTCCTTTAGGTTTTCTAATTTGTGTGCAGTGAGTTGTTCATAGTATTCTCTGAGTATCTTTTGTATTTCTATGGGATCAGTTGTAATTTCATCTTTGTCATTTCTGAGTATACTATTGATATCTTCTCTTCATTTTTCCTCTGTTAACCTAGCCAGCAGTCTATAAACCTTGTTTTTTTGTTTGTTTGTTTGTTTGTTTTTGTTTTTTTGAATATCTAACTCCTGGTTTCACTAATCTTTTGTATGAAATGTTGCATTTCAGTTTCATTCAGTTTTTTCCCATTTTAATTATTTATTTTCTTCTGCTAGCTTTGGAGTTGGTTTGTTCTTTTCTCCAGTTCCTTTTGGTAGAAACTTAGATTGTTAACTTGAGAACTTTCTAACTTTTTTATGAAGGCATTTAGTGCTATAAACTTTCCTTTTAACACTGCTTTAACTGCTTCCTAGAGTTTTGGTAAATTGTATCTCTAGTTTTTTGTTTGTTTGTTTTCGTTTCTCTCTCTTTCTTTTTTTTTTTTTTTTTTTTTGAGAAGGAGTTCCTCTACCATCCAGGCTGGAGTGCAGTGGTGTGATCTCGGCTCACTGCAACTTCTGCCTCCTGGGTTCAAGTGATTAAAGAATATTTTGATTTCTGACTTAATTTTTATATTCATGCAGGAGTTATTCTGGAGCAAGTTGTTTAATTTCCATGTGTTTGGTTTTTCTGAGTGATCTTCTTGATCTGTATTTCTATTTGTATTGTACTGTAGTCTGAGAGTTTGCTTTGCATCTTTCCAATTTAAAAAAAATTGTTGAGACTTGCTTTACTTTCAATCATGTAGCTGATATTGGAATATGTTCCATGTACAGATGAGAAGAATGTATATTCTGTAGTTGTTGGCTAGAGTGTTCTGTAGGTGTCTACATTAGTCAAGTGTCTAATTAGTCAAGTGTCAAGTTTAAGTCCAGAATTTGTTAGTTTCCTGCCTCAGTGATCTGTTTAATGCTGCCAGTGGGGTGTTGAAGTCTCCCACTGTTATGGGCAGCTGTCTAAGTATTTACATAGGCCAAGAAGAACTTGTTTCATGAATCTGAGTGCTCCAATGTTGGGTGTGTGTATATTTATGATAGGTGTCTTCTCATTGGATTTTACCCTTTATCATTCTGTAATGGCCTTCTTTATCCTTCTTAATTTTTATTGGTTTAAACTTTGTTTGATAGAAGAATAACTACTGCTTCTCTTTTTTTGTTTTCCATTTGCATGATAGATCTTTCTTCATCCCTTTACTTTGAGCCTATGAGTGTCATTACATATGAGGCAGGTCTCTTGAAAACAGGAGATGGTTGGGTCTTGTCTTTTTATCTGTCTTGCCACTCTGTCTTTTAAGTGGGGACAGTTAGCCCATTTACATTCAGAGTTAGTATTGATATTTTGATTCTGTCATCATGTTAGCTGGTTGTTGTATAGACTTGATTGGGTAGTTGCTTTATAGTGCCCGTGGGCTATGTGCTTAAGAGTGTTTTTTTAGTTGTAGGTGTTATTCTTTTGTTCCATGTTTAGCACTCCCTTAGAGACCTCTTATATAGCTGGTCCGGTTGAAACAAATTCTCTCAACATTTGCTTGTCTGAGAATGATTTTATTTCTCCTTCACTTATGAAGCTTAATTTGGCAGGATATGAAATTCCTAATTGGAATTTCTTTTCTTCTTTTTTTTTTTTTTGAGATGGAGTCTCCCTCTGTCGCCCAGGCTGGAGTGCAGTGGCCGGATCTCAGCTCACTGCAAGCTCTGCCTCCTGGGTTTACGCCATTCTCCTGCCTCAGCCTCCCGAGTAACTGGGACTACAGGCGCCTGCCACCTCGCCCAGCTAGTTTTTTGTATTTTTTAGTAGAGATGGGGTTTCACCGTGTTAGCCAGGATGGTCTCGATCTCCTGACCTCGTGATCTGCCCGTCTCGGCCTCCCAAAGTGCTGGGATTACATGGAATTTCTTTTCTTTATTGACATTGAAAAGAGACCCCAATCTCTTCTCACTTGTAAGGTTTCTGCTGACATGTCTGCTACCAGCCTGATGAGCTTCCCTCTATGTATGACTTTACCCTTCTTTCTAGTTGTTTTTAAGATTTTTTCTTCTGAACAAAGGCTAATATCCAGAATCTATAAAGAATTTAAAGAAATTTACAAGAAAAGAGTAAGCCCATCAAAAAGTGGGCAAAGGATATGAACAGACACTTCTCAAAAGAAGACATTTGTGCAGCCCACAAACATATGAAAAAAAGCTCATCATCATTATTAGATGCTCATTAGAGCAATGCAAATCAAAGCCACAATGAGATACCATCTCATGCCAGTTAGAATGACAATCATTAAGAAGTCAGGAAACAACAGATGCTGGAGAGGATGTGGAGAAATAGGAACACTTTTACACTGTTGGTGGGAGTGCAAATTAGTTCAACCATTGTGGAAGACAGTGTGGTGATTCCTCAAGGATCTAGAACCAGAAATACCATTTGACCCAGAAATCCCATTACTGGGTATATACCCAAAGGATTATAAATCTTTCTACTATAAAGACACATGCACATGTATGTTTATTGCAGCACTGTTCACAATAGCAAAGACTTGGAACCAACCCAAATGCCCATCAGTGATAGACTGGATAAAGAAAATGTGGCACATGTACACCGTGGAATACTATTCAGCCATTAAAAAGGATGAGTTCATGTGCTTTGCAGGGATATGGATGAAGCTAGAAACCATCATTCTCAGCAAACTAACACAAGAACAAAAAACCAAACATCACATGTTCTCACTCATAAGTGGGAGTTGAACAATGAGAGCACACAGGCACAGGGAGGGGAACATCACACACCGGGGCCTGTCAGGGGGTGGGGGGCTAGGGGAGGGATAGCATTAGGAAAAATACGTAATGTAGATGACAGGTTAGTGGGTGCAGCAAACCACCATGGCACATGTATACCTATGTAACAAACCTGCACGTTCTGCACATGTACCCCAGAACTTAAAGTAGAATAAAAAATTTTTTTTTTCTTTTGCATTGACCTCAGTGAATCTGATGACTATGTGCCTTGGGGATGGTCATCTTGTATAGTGTCTAGTCAAGGTTCTCTGTATTTACTGGATTTGCACATCAATCTCTTTAGCAAGATTAGCGAAATTTTCATGAACTATATCCTCAAATATGTTTTTCAAGTTGCTTATTCTCTCTCCTTCTCTATCAGGTATGCCAATGAGTTATAGATTTTGGTCTTTTTACATAATCCCATATTTCTCAGGGGTTTTGTTCATTTTTACAAATTCTTTTTTCTTATTTTTGTCTGACCAAGTTGGTTCAATGAACTGGTCTTTGAGCTCTGAGATTCTTTCCTTAGCATGTTCTATTCTGCTGTAAATACTTCCAATTGTATTATGAAATTCTAGTAGTGAATTTTCAGCTCTAGAAGTTCAGTTTGGCTCTTTCTTAAAATGACTATTTCTTCTTTCAGCCCTTGGATCATTTTACTGGATTCCTTGGATTTCTTGGATTGGATTTCAACTCTCTCCTGAGTCTCGATGAGCTTTTTTACCATTCAGATTCTGCGTTCTATGTGTGTCATTTCAGTTATTTCAGAATGGTTAGGAACCATTGTTGGGAGGCTCCAAATGAATCCACTCATTTGAAGGTAAGGAGCTATATTAGTCTGTTCTCACATGGCTAATAAACACATACCTGAGACTAGGCAATTTATAAAGGAAAGAGGTTTAATTAACTCACAGTTCCATATGGCTGGAGAGGCCCCCACTATCATGGCAGAAGATGAATGAGGAGCAAAGTCATGTCTTACATGGCAGGAAGCAAAGAGAACATATACAGAGAACTCCCTTTTATAAAACCATCAGGTCTCGTGAGACTTATTCGTTATGACAAGAACAGCACAAGACCTGTCCCCATGATTCAATTACTTACCATCAGGTCCCTCCCACGACACGTGGGAATTATGGGAGCTACAAGTCAAGATGAAACTTGGGTGCGGACACAGCCAAACCATATCAGCGGACATTCTGGCTTTTAGAATTGACAGAGTTCTTGTGCTAATTCTTTCTAATCTGGGAGGGTTGGTGTTCCTTTAACTGTGGAGTAAGTTGGATATAGTCAGTTGGCTTCATTTCTGGATGCTTTCATGGGGGCAGGGCTCTGTATAGGATCTTTATGTGTGGTGAAGTCTTGCACTTGGTTTCACAAGTGTATATATAATCAGGGTAATTTTTGGTCTTGTCATTTGCGCTGCAGTTCAGTAGATGGCACAGAGAGTAATGGCTGGTAGCTAGGATAATACCCAGCCACAGAGCTCTTTGGTACTCTCATATTCCAGACATGCTCTGCAATGGGAGGTGGGGGGAGATTGCTCACTCACTACGTACATTCCTGGGCTTTGGGGGAGCCCTCTCTGGTCACTGGCACCATGTGGCATTTCTTTTGTTAGGTGTTCCAGGCTGTGTGTGCTCTCCTGGGCAGAGGCCCTGGCACGAAGATAGGCTATACCTTTTCTGAACCAGCTCTGTAAAGGGAAGCATGCCTCATTCCTGACTCAGCCCAGGGACTCATGCATCTTGCCCCTCTCAGTGCTCTGAGAGTGGAGACTCCTCCCTTACTTCAGTTCCAGCCAGAAATCTTGACTTGGTACTCCTAAGCTGTGCACCCCAGCCCTGGGGATGCCAGGACATCCTGCAGCTCAGGGTCAGCCTTCAGCTGCACTGGAGAATGCAACGTGCTCCCAGGTCACTGGAAAATTACTCAGGCGGAGTAGCACACTCAGGTTGGGCTATAGAGGCTGCAACATACACCCACCACTGTGAGGTGGCTAGTGGGGCATGGCTCCTGGAAGGAGCCACTGGGCAGAAGGGTTTGCAGAACAAATACACCCTGGTCCCACAGGGTCACTGGTCTTACTCTCTCCCTGGCTCGGCCATCAGCTGAGGCCAGTGCCTGCTGGAGGGTGATGGGGAGCCCAGAGGGATTGGAGCCTATGGCTATGCTTTGCTGGAGCTGCCCAGTGCACAAAAGCTGCTCCCAGGCTTTGGATCATCTGAAGTCTGTCTCTGCTCCCTGGGGAGATCCCCCGCCAATTCACATGTAAATGGGGGACACAAGGCCCCCTGTAACTAGGGTCACAGAGGTCCATGGTGAGAGTGAGCCATCTCTCAGTTCCCCTGCTCATCTATTTCCCAGGAGCCACTGGGTCTGGGAGCTAGCCCTGGTGTTCAGATACCTCACACAGGGTTCCCAGCTTCCTCCTTCAGCATCTGCTTCAGTGTCACCTCTTTATACACTCTTGACATTTTCTCTTCATAGATCTGACCAAACTATGTTGATTTACTCAATGATTTGTCCTAAGTGGGGGTGGTGCTTCTTGGCTGAGTCTATTAGAGAATCTTGTCCAAAAACCCAATTGCATATTCTTGAGCAGACTACTCAATCTCCCTATCCCTCGGTTTCCTCAACTTTAAATGGGGGAATAACCTATAAAATAATTATGAAGATTTAATAAATATTGGTAAATTGCCTAGCCTCTGGCATATAAGTAGCACATTATAAGTGGTTATTACATAAAATATGCACAATTATTACTCATACTTCAAATTCAGTATAAGAAGTTTCAAAAAGCTGAGAAATGAGGATCCTTAATCAAATAACTTTCAGAGACAGCAATCAGAATTTTAACCACAATGCCTCTTTGCTTAACCATCATATAATTCCCTCTCCTAACAAAGATAGTTCACCAATGGTAATAACATAGGTGACTATGGGCTTGGGTCTGATATTTAATTTGCCCAGAAATAATTTAGTATGCTGTACAAACTACATAGAATAATTGTAAAGTTCATCAGAAAAAAAAAATCTAGAATGATTATAATTATTGTAACTATTCAAATTTTTATATTGAAATGATTCTATATACATAGGAAATTACAAAATAATGTACAGAGAAGCCCTGTGTAAGCATAACTCAACATCTTTCTATGAGAACATCTTGAATAACAGTACAGTTCTATCAAAACCAAAAAATTGGTATTGTTACCATCCACAAATTTTCTTCAAATTTTACACATTTTTAAAAGTCGTGTGTGTGTGTGTGTGTGTGTGTGTGTGTAGTTTTATGCAATTTTATCCCATATGTAGCTTTATGTAATGACCACCATAATGATCAGGAGAAATAACTGTCATCACCAGAGGACTCTCTTTTGCTACATGTTCACAGTCACACTGGCCTTCCTCCACTCTTAATCTCTGGTCTTCCTCCACTCTTAATCTCTGGTTTCAATCACTAATCTCTTCTCCATCCATATAATTGTGTTATTTAAAAATGCTATATTAATGGAAGTGTGGAAATAAATGGAAACCAATCTTTTTAGATAGATTTTTTTCACTCAGTACATCCCTGGAGAACCATCTTTGTATATATCAATAATTTCTTCCTTTCTATCACTAACATTCCATGGTATGAATGTGCCAAAACTTGTTTACTCATTCAGTGAAAGACTTTGGGGTTGTTTCTCGGTTTTAGTTATTATGAATAAAGATTCTATAAACACACATATACAGATTTTCATGAACATAGGTTTTCATTTTCTCTGGGATAAATGCTCACTAGTGTGATTGCTGGTTCTTATGATATATACATGTTTAAAAAGGAAATGCCAATTGTTTTCCAGAGCGGTTACCATTTTACATTCTCACCAGCAATGAATGAGTGATCCAGGTTCTTTGTCTCCTTGCCAGTATCCCTTGTATGCCAGCACTGAGAAACCTTATTCGCGTGAATAGATAGATTGGAATAAAAGGACTTTTTATTTAAAAAAAAAATAAAAGTTTTACACGATTTTTCTGAGACTTGTCTGGGGATCATTAATGTGTCTTTATCACTTAAAGACACTTTGTTTAACCCAAATATACAGGAAACATTGAGAAAAATAAGAACACACCAACCTGCTTGACTGTCCTCCTTAGAAGCTCACGTAAACAGTGATCTCCTTTAACTGGGCATTGGTCCTGTCCAGTGATGGCTATAGGTAGGCACCATGCCCATGCCTTCAGTATTCTGATAGCTGCTGGCTCTAGGGTTAATTGTAGGGATGAGATTATGCCATTTTTTTGATAACCCCATGGGACATCCCAACTCTCAGTCCTGGATGCTCAGAGAATGTCATATCTCCTTGTAAGATGACAGGATTACCATTTTTCATTTTAGCCATTCTGATAGATGTGTACTGATGTCTCATTGTTAGTTTAATTTATATTTCTCTAACAGCTAATGTTGAATAACTTTTCATGTGATTATTACCTGTTTTATGTGTGTAAATCCTCTTTGGAGAATGTTCACGTTTTGTCCATTTTTAACTTGGATTGTTTATTTTTACTGTTGCATTTGATAGCTCTTGATAATGTCTAGATACAACTCATTTGTTGGATATTGGATACTAATATTTTATCTAAACCTTTAAATTGCTTTTTCATTCTATTAACAGGATCTCTTACAGAGTAAGATTTTTAATTTTGAAGAGATCCAATTCAGTGACTTTTTCTTTTATAAATCTTTTCTATTCTTTGTTTTAGTGTCAACTCTAAGACCTCTTTACCTATTCTTAGTTCATCCCAAAGATTTTTTTCATGTATTTTTTCCTAAATTTACTAAATTTTTACATGTTACACTTGAGTATGTGATCCATTTTGAATTAATTTTTATGTAGGATGTGAGATTTAGATTAAGGTTCATTTCCTTTGCTTATGGATGTCCAATTTCTTGAGTACTATTTATTGAAAAGGCTACCCTTCCTCCTTTCAATTGCTTCATAGACTGTCAAAAATCATTTGAGCATATTTGTGTAGGTATGTTTTGGAGTCCTCTGTTCTGTTCCACTGACCTATGGGTCTATCCTTCCACCAGTAACATCCTGTCATTATTACTGTAGCTAAATAATAATCCTTAACATCAGGAAGAATAATTTCTCCCACTTTAGTAATTTCTCTCAAAACTCATTTTGCTATCTATTATTTTTAACAATGGCTAATGAGGAAATATCAGCTATAATATAATAATACATCTTAAACTCTAAAAATAAAATAAGCATGATAGCTGCCAAGAATGGATAGACCAAAATAATGGAACAGAATTACAGTTCAGAATAGACAGTGAAGATGAGAAAAAAGTGATATGTATATAAATTTAACAAATTATAACCAGGCACACTGGCTCATGTCTATAATCACAGCACTTTGGGAAGCCAAGGCTGGAGGATCACTTGAGGCCAGGAGTTCAAGACTGGACTGGGCAACATTGTGAGACCCTCATCTCTACAAAAATATTTTAAAAATTATCTGAGCATGGTGGTATGTGCCTGTAGTTCAAGGCAGTAAGCTATGATCATGCCACTGCACTCCAGTGTGGGTGACAGAGAAAAACCCTGTCTCAAAAAAGGAAAAAAAAAAGAAAAAAGAAAAACAGTAAAGAAAGTATCATAAAGAAGAGAGATACTTATTTCAAGATTATTATCATCTTTGTGATTATTTTTATTTTCATGCTGAATTTCTTTTCTTTTCATATTACCATTAAAATGACCAAAGAAACAAAAATTAGGAGAAATGTACATAAGCACAATGACACATATAAAACAGAAATTTTGAGAGATTTCATGTAGATGGAACCAAATAAATGGAAATACCTTTGAGTGTCCCTAGGAAAGACCTTCATAGGAATTAAGCATCCTAAACATCCACCACCTAATTTCTGATCTCTGAGCATCCAGGACTGAAAGTTGGGATGTCCCATGGGGTTATCACAAAATGGGACAACCTCATCCCTACAATTAACCCAGGAGCCAGCAGCTATCAGAATACTGAAGGCATGGGCATGGTGACTACCTACCGCCATCACTGGACAGGACCAATGGGCAGTTAAAGGAGGTCACTGTTTAAGTGAACTTCTAAGGAGGACAGTCAAGCAGGTTGGGGTATTCTTATTTTTCTCAACGTTTCATGTGTATTTGGGTTAAACAAGGTGTCTTTAAGTGATAAAGACACATTAATGATCTTTAGACAAGTCTTACAAAAAATTGTGTAAAACTTCTATTTTAAAAAAATAAAAAGTCCTTTTATTCCAGTCTATTCATGTGAAGATTTCTCAGCGCTGACATGTGTCTATTTTAAGAAAATTAAAATAGAGTCGAGGGTTGAGATTTTTGCAAACTTATATTCTATATGCCTAACACTTGGTTCTTATAGATTTTCAATAAATGTCTGGTGAATCAGTTGACTAAATTTATTCATGGATACATGTTTCAATTCTAAAATGTTAAAAAGTACTCCACTGAGTCATTAAGAGGTGGATGTTAATACAATTTACCTTTTTATGTTTAATAATTTATTTCCATGGTTTTGGTCAGTTTTGTACATATAATAATTCTTTTCTTTTTTTTTTTTTTTTTTTGAGACGGAGTCTTGCTCTGTCGCCCAGGCTGGAGTGCTGTGGCCGGATCTCAGCTCACTGCAAGCTCCGCCTCCCGGGTTCCCGCCATTCTCCTGCCTCAGGCTCCCGAGTAGCTGGGACTACAGGCGCCCGCCACCTCGCCCGGCTAGTTTTTTGTATTTTTTAGTAGAGACGGGGTTTCACCGTGTTAGCCAGGATGGTCTCGATCTCCTGACCTCGTGATCCGCCCGTCTCGGCCTCCCAAAGTGCTGGGATTACAGGCTTGAGCCACCGCGCCCGGCCTGTACATATAATAATTCTAAAGATAATTCAATGCAGAAGAAATGTTTTAACATAGAGGCTTATGATCACAGAAATTTTTAAAAATGAAAGTGATCAGTAAAGTATTTTCAGAAATAAAGATGAATTACATTGCACCTAAAATTTTGAATGAAAAAATGCCAGTGAAAATGTGCATTCACAGCCATAAAATTTAAAAAAAAAAAAAAAACTTGCACACAGTGAAGGGAACAATAGGGGGCAAGGTGGGGATGGTTAATGGGTGCAAAAAAAAATAAAAAGAATGAATAAGACCTACTTATTAATAGCACAATTATAATCAGTAGTAACTTAATTTTGTATTTTACAGTAACTTCAATAATGTAACTGGATTGTTTTAAATGCAAAGGATAAATGCCTGGGAGGATGGACACCCCATTCTTCATGGCATGATTATTATACATTGCATGCCTGTATCAGAATATTTCATGTACCCCATAAATATATACACTTACTACATACCCACAAAAATTTTCAATTTTTCTTTGAAAAAGAAGAGAACAATAGAAGCTGGGGCCTCCTGGAGGGTGGAGGGTGAGAAGAAAGTGAGGATTGAAAAATTACCTATTGAGGGCTGGGCGCGGTGGCTCCTGCCGGTAATCCCAGCACTTTGGGAGGCCGAGGCCAGCGGATCATGAAGTGAGAAGATCAAGACCATCCTGCTTAACATGGTGAAAACCCGTATCTACTGAAGATACAAAAAATTAGCCGGGCATGGTGGTTAGTGCCTGTAGTCCCAGCTACTAGGGAGGCTGAGGCAGGAGAATGGCGTGAACCAGGGAGGTGACCTTGCAGTGAGGCCGAGATCATGCCACTGCACTTACCAGAGCGAGACTCCGTCAAAAAAAAAAAAAAAAAGAAAGAAAGAAAAAGAGAAATCACCTATTGAGTACTAGGCTAATTACCTTGGTAACAAAATAATCTGTACACCAAACCCCTGTGACATGCAATTTACCCATATAACACACCCACACATGTGCTCCCTGAACCTAAAATATAAGCTGGAAGAAAAAAAAAAGGAAAATGTGCATTCACAGAGAAAAGAAAATATGACAGTATCGAATCCATAGAGTATTTATATTTTATTCTATATACTTATAAAAATAATATCATAGTTTATTGCAAACACTCATATTTACTATGTGAAAAATCACATTTTTGCAACTGTAGGCATACGTTGGTGATATTGCAGGTTCAGTTCCAGACCACCAAAATAAAGCAAATATTGCAATAAAGCGAGTCACACAGATTTTTTTTGTTTCCCGGTGCATATAAGTTATGTTTACACTCAACTCTATGCACATAAAGAAGAAAATCTGGAGGAAATGGCTAAATTCCTGGAAACATACAATCTCCCAGGATTGAACCAGGAAGGGGCAGAAACGCTTCCTAGACAAATATCAAGCTCTGAAGTTGAATTAGTATTAAAAAACTTACCAACCAACATAAAAGCCCTAGACCAGATGGATTCACAGCTGAATTCTACCAGATGTACAAAGAATAACTGGTACCAATCCTGCTGAAACTATGCCAAAAAATCAAGGAGGAAGGGCTCCTTCCTAACTCATTCTATGAAGCCAGCATCAGCCTGATACAAATATTCTGGCAGAGACACAGTGGAAAAGATAATTTCAGGCCAATATTCCCTATGAACATATTTGCAAAAATTCTCAACAAAACATTAGCAAACTGTATCCAGCAGCACATAAGTAAGTTAATATACTACTATCAAGTCGTGTTCTCATCACCTCACAGTAGATGAAGGTGAGACCTTGTATCTCTTGCTTATTCTTCCCTCAACCCTTTACACACTGATTGCTTAAGAGAAGGTAGCAGAAATAATTTACTTGCACAGTGTCTGAATGTAGTAACAGTTCAATGAATATTAATGAGTAAAAGAAGATATTGGAGAAGGAACATGATCAGAACAAAAATGATGACAGGAGGTGGCTCCTGAAGCATGTTGTGGCTGTGGCAGGTGATAAGCCTCGAGCATTTACATAAGGTTTTATGGCAAGTCTTAATGATGCCCCATCCTTGTTGTTGATCTTCCCTTCTGATTCCTCCAAGTGTTATGATTTCTTCACAGAAGAGTAGATGACTTGGGAGTCCTGGGAGAGACATACAGGAATAAGGAAAGAAGTGATCAAGAAAATAAATAGGGTGGAGGAAGGAAAGATGAAGAACTTCCAAGAAGTCTAGCTCACCTTGTTCTCCAGAAGTGTCCTGATGTTTGCTGTTAAGAAAAAAGTAATAGTTCTGAGCTCTTGCATTCTTACTTAGGCCTCACTCCCAAACTTTATGCCCCAGGGCATATAACTATTATGCTTAGTGTGTGGAATTCCATTTTCTCCTGTTCTGTAAAATCCTTTCTTAAAGTTGTTAATGCTGAAGTCCTTCTAAGACTCTATCCATCTTCCAAGCCCTCCACCAGCACTTACTAACAAAGTGCTTCTCTTCTCTAAGGCAACTTCCCATAGGTCATTGTCTTTATACTTTTTTCCTCTTGCCTTCTCTATTACAGCACTCTGTCAGGGCTGTTTCCTGTTCCTGAGATAACCAACCATGTGTGGTTCACCTCAGTACATAGAAGGAAATTGGAGTCGAATCATAGATAACAGAAAACAGATTCTGAATCATACAGTATTTTGAGTCTGGTTGCAGGAGCTGCTTAGTGATGTCTGCTTCTTTTCCCCTTTTTCCAGGTATGCACAGTGGGATGACATCCCCTTCCTTTCCCTGAAGATTTACAGCCAGAAACTTGGAAAATGACTGCACTTTTTGATTCTGCTAGGCTGGTCAGACAGAGAAAAAGAATGCTAGAGTAATCAACTCCCTATAGGAAGTTGAAGTGGCACAAATCTAAGCAAGGCAGGCAGAGGACCCAGCTTCAGAGGCTCAGAGGAGAGTAGCTAAATGACTACTGACCAGGAAATCAGCCAAGCTGTCAAGAGCCACTGGCTCCATCAGAGGCAACCAGGAGCACAGAACAAAGGATAGCTTTTAGGGTTGTTGGTATAAGGGTTATAGTTTTAAGGGCACTGGAGCAGAAGCTTAAAGGACACTCCTCTGCACTGCTGCAGAACTCAGCAGTTCCTGCAAAACTACATGTCGAAGTGAAAATTCTCTAGGTCATGTTGATTTATTCAGTTATTCCTCCCATCCCATATGAAGACTGCAGATCCTTCAAAGGAGACACTTTAATGACCCTGTTCACCTGAGAGAATTCCTCTTGGACTTTAGACATGCTCACTCTTGCCTGACTTCCTTCTTTTGCCTTGAATCTTAGATTCTCCCTGACTATCTAATGCCATTCAAATGAAGACTTATTATACCATCTCCCTATTTTTTTTTTAATTTTCTTATCATTATTTTATTTTTAAATAGTTACCATTTTTTCGTTAAGTTTAAAATTACCAACTGTCTCCACAAATATATGTTTTACATTTGCAAATATTGCATGCTTAAAATCAGATAAAAACATGCAGTCTTTCTTTAAAAAAGCATATCTAAAGCCTAAAGTTAAAACAATGTTAAATATTAGCATGATTTGAGTTGGAATAAACTGATTTTAAATTGACATTTTAGATTATCTTCTTATGAAAGTCCCTTGTATTTTAAACACACAACACAGGCTTATTTTTTAAAGATCTTACAATGATGATAAAGATTTTTCTTCAGATCATAGTTACCATAAAAAGGGTACCTGTTTGAGCAGATTCCTTAGAATCCACTCAAAATTGGTGAAAACTGAAAAAAACACACACACACAATTCAGTACCTGCTTATGTGGTTTACTGTTAATTCAGAATTCTTCACAGATATTTTAAAAGGATCTAGTTCATTGCCAATAGGAATTATTATTTTTTTTAAGTTTGGTTTCTTCGTAAGAGCCTACCTCCAGGTGTCTCTTGCTCCCTCCTGGATCAACAGATTTCCTATCAAGGGCAAGTGATGTATTAAAGCCTCTATTGCTGGCCGGGTGCAGTGGCTCACACCTGTAATCCTAGCATTTTGGGAGGCTGAGGCAGGTGGATAACTTGAGGTCAAGAGTTTGAGACCAGCCTGGCCAACATGGTAAAACCCTGTCTCTACTAAAAAATACAAAAATTAGCTGGGCATGGTGGCACATGCCTGTCATCCCAGTTACTAAAGAGTCTGAGACAGGAAAATCAAGCGATTTTCCTGTCTCAGCTCACAGGAGGAGACTGCAGTGAGCTGACATTGCACCACTGCTCTCCAGCCTGGGCAACAGAGCAAGACTCCTTCTAAAAAATAGATAAATAAATAAATAAATAATAAATAAAGCCTCTATTGCATACAATGCATGACTTTCCTGTGAATATGCATCTGACAAGAACCACTTTGTAGTTTCTCACCTGAGCTTTCTGGCTGCTGGATGCTCCAGACCTGAGAATAAACCACATCCACATCTACAGAGCCCACTGCAGGGAGAAGACAAGAGTTCACAGATGTTAGTGGCCAAGGGTTCACTTCACACACATCTTCCCCGTCCCTGGCTTAATGATTATATCCTTCCTCCCAACCCCAACATGATTCTGAGAGAGTCATTTATTTATTGAGAATGGCTGGGCCTCAGGGGTTGAGGTGCTTAGACCACCTAATGGTCTCTACTCCTGTCTCCTCTTTCTTTTCTGCCTCAGCCTCAGAGCCCCTCCCAGTGGAGACACTCACCATTGACATACACTGGCTGCAGCTCCTCCATTTTTGGGATTGGGCTTGAATAGGTGAACTCCTGAGGATTCAGCCTGCAATCACCTCTGTGAGAAAGTGAATTAACTGCATGATAGTCCCCAGGGCAGTGAGTGAGAACAGAAGGGAGACTGGCTGAGGAGAGAGCAGGTAAAAGCCCTGCAGTCATGGCTCTCTGCTTGGGTGATTTGATGGCCCTTTGTATAGACTGTCTACTTGGATATGGCCAAAATGTTCTGTTCCTTATCTTTGGCTTTTTCAAAAGTTATAAATAAGACAATGATATTGCTCCAGAATCTTTTTTTTTCTTATAAACTGTCATAAAACTTTGCCTGCCTTTTTCTCATTACTTTATCTCTCTCACTCCTTCTTGTACTCTGGACATATACTATATACCTATAGCACAGTATGTCCCTTGAGGAAATACACATTTTGTGTGTATGTTCATTCCTCTAAATAGCTAACAAAAACTTACTTATACATTAAAGATATTCAATAATCTTGAATATATGAATTTATGTATTAATTTAAATGTATGTAATCCTATACAAGATAACACCTAGGATCATGTGGACCACCTTAAGACAGTGCCTTGGTGGCAGAAATGTAATGCAGTAGAGACAAGAGTAAGTATTATAGAAAGATATCATGTTAATTACATAGCCTCAATCTCAACATACAAGCAGAGTACAGTAGGTATTTAAAACTGAATGAAGGAGACCTCTAGAATTAAAATTTTTACTAGGAAGAGTTCTCACCTAGGTTCATTAGTGGCAGAACTTTCTCCTGAAATGCAAATAAAACAAAATTCATTTCAGAGAAGGAAGCTTTATCTCTTAAAATTTTGACATGATTTAACTACATATAATCGGCTGGTAAGACATAGGATATAGAAGAGTAATCCAACTGTATTTCATCTAAATGGCTGCTTATATATTCCAACACAACTAGTTGTCAGTAAAATAATTCATTCTTTTTTCCCCACTGATTTAAAATGCCACTTGAAATGGCAAACCTTGCATGCACTGGTAACTGTTTCTTGATTTTCTATTCTGTTCTATTGTCTCTTTGGCTATTCATGTACAAGTACAATGTTGTTTTAACTATCATAATGTATAACATATTTTAACCGTTGATGACTGATTTTATTTTATTGCTCTTCTGTATTAGATTTTATGCAGCCATTCTTAATATTTAAACGTTTGATATTTGCAACACCTAGTCTGTAGGAGTGACCTTGGGGCTAGGCTGGATATTGACATTTGTAAGGCAAACTAGGCCATCTCTTGTACCTTTTGCTTTGTGGAGAGATGTAAAACAAGAAACACAGCATATTAGCATAGATGTATCAGCTGTGTCTTTAGAGAGAATCCTCATAGTGATCCAGGAGATATTTTCTAGTCCTCCAGTTAATACCTCAGAAACAATGCCACATAGATGTGTATAGGGGCCACCCTGCCTCAAAAGCTTCATGCTTGGTAGAAATCAGTATCACTTGTAACACCCATGAGTGTATGTGTGTAGCTTCCAGAGATCACCACTACAAGAGACATGCTAAATTTCAAGAGTTACATTGCACTTGGGGATACCCCAGCTGTGCTTCCCATCAGGCTTATATAATCCTAGTCAAAGTCCTCCCAGTTTAGATGCAGTTTGCCAATCATGGAAAAGACTGCTAGTAGCTCAGTCAATATTTCAGCTTTGTTAGGCTTTACAGAAAATAGAGCTAGAAAATTAACTTTGATTTAGTTTGCCAAGGAGAAGGTAAAACTTCTTTATAATTAGCTTGTTTAGTCTTCAAGGAAAGGCATGACCTCAGAATTGTCTACCAAGCCAAACCGTCGTTAAAGCATAAGTCGGGAGAGTCGGTCATATTCAAACATGTATTAAATAAATGTATATGTTTCCAACAACTCCTTCTTGAAGAAATTATTTTAAAATGGACTTCAAAAATAGTTCTACTATCTAAGCACTTTTGAATAATAACAAAATCTGGTGATACATTGGCTCACAAAGAAAACCTCCAAAATATTCCAAAAATCAACATGGTACACATAATATTCCTTGATCATAATGGAACTGGTAATTCATAACAAAACTTGAAAAAAATTGACATATGTCTATAATTTATCAATTTAAAGGAAGCAAGTCTTAAGTAACTAAATACATATACAAATATATAAGAAAAAAAGAAGACTATCTAATTTGTTCAAAAGAATAAAACTAACAAAAATAGAAGGCAATAACTAACAAAGATAAAAGCAGAATTCCAGAATTAGAAAGAAATATTGGTAGATAAAATAATAAATTCTAAGAGTTTTACAATACAGGAGATAGAGGCACTATCTTTCTAGATGATTACATTTCAAAGGGACGGCTTCCAAGTCTTAGAGATAGACATTTCTGGGTTGTAAAACTGGCAAGAGGCTAAGAGAAGATTTACATCTCAATGAGGCAGAGAAAGAATTTATAATTGCAAGTTCTCTAAAGCAAATGCTCTAAGAAAAGGGAGATGAGGAGCCTATAGTCAATTTGAGGACAATATTAAGGCCAGCTTGGTGTGGGGAGGAGAGCCCTGTGTAGACACATGCCTGAGGAATCTTAAGGAGCAAACTTTCTCTTGACAAGCAGATAAAGGAACATTTATTTCAGGGGAGATATGGTCATCTGCTGGAGGCAGGAGCTGCATTTTTACAGGTGGGTGCAATGGTGTGCGAATGTTTCTTGTGGATGGACTTGAACCCTGTGGAAGAGAGGCATAGCTTGAAGCCATTTCAAAATCTGGCCAAGAGGACTTCCTGAAGAGGTATGGGGTTCCAAAATAAAGATGGAGGGGAAGGGGAAGAAGGCTTTAGATTCTTAGAAACTGAAGAGAGATGTTAAGTGCTCAGCTGGAGAAAAATGAATCACCTGCATCACAAGATGCAGGCAGGTAATGTTAATAGTTGGGGGGCTCTGGAGAATTCAGAGACACACCCCCCAAATAGGAGCTGATTTTCTCAACCCAGCAAACCTGGAAAGTCAGCTTTTTTGGAGCCAGGAAATCAGTGCCAACCATGGGGGCTTCAAAAACAGAAGCAACTCAAGGAAAGAAAGAAACATCTGGCCAGAACCCTTTCTGTATTGCAGAAGGCTGGCCTGAAGAGGGTCTGAGATGAGTGGGTGGGAGGTGAATGCTTTAACTTTGAGATTCAGAAAGCTGATTAATGAACAAGCACTCTATGGAGAAACTATGTTTTTGCTGTTGTTTGCCTAAAATTATGTAGGAGTGATATGGTGTGGCTGTGTCCCCACCCAAATCTCATCTGGAATTCCCACATGTTGTGGGAGGGGCCCAGTGGGAGGTAATTGAATCATGGGAGCAAGTCTTTCCCGTGCTGTTCACGTAATAGTAAATAAGACTCACAAGATCTGATGGTTTTAAAAAGAGAAATTTCCCTGCACAAGCTTATCTCTTTGCCTGCCACCATCCACATAAGATGTGATGTGACTTGCTCCTCCTTGTTTTCTGCCATGACTGTGAGGTTTCCACAGTCAGGTGGAACTATAAGTCCAATTAAACCTCTTTCTTTTGTAAATTGCCCAGTCTCAGGTGTGTCTTTATTAGCAACATGGAAACCGACTAATACAAGGAGTAAGTGGATGGAGTATGGGCCTGCCTGTGATTTCTACCAGAGTCGGGGAAAATATAATCCTCCAAGAGTACGAATGGGCAGTGGAAAAGGAAGATAAAAAATTAAGTTTTATGGTTGCACTCTAAGAGCACCCTTGTTCGGTGGATCAGTTATCATACCAAAAATTAATCAATATCTCAGGAATAAACTTAGCAAGAAATGATGAAAGCCTATATAAGTAAAACTCTAAAATACTATGACTCAAAATTTACCAAAAGTAGACACACCCTTTGATAGAAAAATTTCTCATTATAAAGCTGTCAATTCTTCCTTAATTAATCTCAAAATTTAAGAGAATCCTAACAAAAATACTTTATTGAGAGACACTGATTATATTGCTTGTGGGGAAAAACAAATAAGCAATAATATCCAGAAAAATTCTGTAAGAATAACGTAGTCATGATGGGAACAACCTTAATGGAAGAAAAAAATGTATTGTTATAAAGCAAAGGCATACAAGTCACATACACAAACACACGTATGCACATACTGATATACACACAAATAGAATAGGGCTTCAAAGTTAGATCTGAATACTATCAGATACTTAGTATAGCTGAACTGCTTTTATCCATAACACTTCTGTCACTGTGTGTGTGGGGTTTTTCTTCCCCATACCAGTCAATTTTCCAACTCTTAGGACACTAATTACAATTAAACTCAGTTCTGACACTACTCAGAGTTAGTGCAGACCCCACAGGTAAAGGGGCGTGTCCCGCAAAACTGCCCCCCACTCCAGATGCCAACAATATGTCATGGGCCTCATATCCTTCTGATCAAATGGCTATAAATTGGAGATTCCCAGGACTCCTTCCTCAGTTTCAATAATTTGCTATATAGAGCTCGAAGAAACACTTCAGTTACTCTTACTGGTTTATTACAAAGGATATTATAAAAGATACAAATATACAACCAAATGAAAAACATTAGGTGGACAATGTCTGGAAGTGTACTGGAGTGTCTGTTCCCAAGGGAATGGGGTGCTCTATCCTCTCAGTACACTGATGTATTCACCAACTGGCAAGTTCCCCAAATCCCATTGTTTAGGATTTTTATAGTTGTCCAATTACACAGGTATGATTGATTAAATCATTGGCAATTGGTGGTTAGATGAATCTTCAGTCACTCTCCTGTCCTCAGAGGTCCAGGGGTGGGGTTCGAAGTTCCAACCCTCTAATCACAAGGTTGGTGTTTCTGAAAACCAGCTCTCATATTGAAGCTATCCAGGAGCCCCTCTGTTGAGGATCATCTCATTAGCATACCAAAGACACTCAACACTTAAGGAATTCTTAGAGTTTTAGGAGCTCAGCAGTCAGGAACTAGGGACAAAGACCAAATATATTAAATAATTTCTTCTTATGTCACAATACCAGAGGATATTATAAAGGCATCACTTTACTTAAAAAAGATAATTAAACAAATTGCACAGAAATAATGAAATAGCTATCTGAAAAAAAAGATTAGATTCTAGTTCAGTACTTATTTAAAAAGATTTCTGGATGTGTCACAGATATTTGAACCAGAGCAACTCCATCTTGAATAGGAGTTGGGTAAAATGAGGCTGAAACCTACTGGGCCCTGTTCCCAGACAGGTAGGTATTCTAAGTCACAAGATGAAATAGTAGGTTGGCACAAGATACAGGTCATAAAGACCTTGTTGATCAAACTGGTTGCAGTAAAGAAGCCAGCAGAAGCCCCAAAAAACCAAGATAGAAATAAGAGTGACCTCTAGTTGCCCTCACTGCTATACTCCCACCAGTGGCATGATGGTTTACAAATGCCATGGCAATATCAGGAAGTTATCCAATATGGTCTAAAAAGGGGAGGCATGACTAATCCACCCCTTGTTTAGCGTATCATCAAGAAATAACCATAAAAATGGGCAATCAGCAACCCTTGGGGCTATTCTGCCTATGGAATAGTCATTCTTTTATTCCTTTACTTTCTTAATAAACTTGCTTTCATTGTACTGTATGGACTCGCCCTGAATTCTTTCTTACTTGAGATTCAAGAACCCTCTCTTGGGGTCTGGATCCAGACCCCTTTCCAGTAACAGACGGATCACAAATTTAAGCATAAATATAAAATGACATAATTCTAGAAGAAAATATGGGCCTGGCACAGTAGCTCACACCTGTAATCCCAGTACTTAGAGAGACCAAGACTGGTAGATCACTTGAGCTCAAGAGTTCAAGACCAGCCTGGGCAACATGGAGAAATCCCATCTCTACAAAAAATACAAAAATTAGCCAGTCACGGTGGTGCATGCCTGTGGTCCTAGCTACTCAGGAGGCTGAGGTGGGAGTATCACTTGAGTCCAGCAAGTTGAGGTTTCAGTGATCCGAGACTGCACCATTGCACTCTAGCCTGGGTGACAGAGCGAGACCCTGTCTCAAAAAAAAAAAAAAAAGGAAAAAAAGAAAAAAAGAAAAGAAAAAAAACAAACAGAGAACATTTTTATCATCTAAGAATGGGGAAGACCTTCCAAAATAGGTTACCAAACCCAGAACCCATAAAAGAAGATATTGATAAATTAGAACACATAAAAATAATTATTTTTATAGTAAGAATTTCAATATGAAAGGCAATGCAAAGTGCAGACTGCAGACCCTTTTCACTATTCATACCTCAGACAAAGAGCTAATATATTTAGTATAAAAATATAATCTACAAATCCGTAAGAATGAGATTAAAAACCCAACGTAAAATGATGAAACTATGTGAACAAAGAGCTCACCATAAATAGAAACATAAATAAAAACTACAGGGCATTAATGTTTCTCAATTGAGAAACAGGCAAAAAGTCAAAACTTACAACACTATGTGGCTAGTGTGTCATAAACAAGCATGTTTATGACATGTCCTTATGAGAGTATAATTTAGTGCAACTATGAGTAACCCTTGACAATATCTATCAAATTAAAAAGGTATCTAATTTCAATCTAGAAATTTTATTTATAGGAATTAATTCTACAAGCATACTGTACATGCAAGAAATGACATCTAAAAGAAAAATTATTGTAGCATTGTATCATGTAAAACAACTTGAGATCATCTAAATCTCCATCAATAATAAATCATTAACATTAAGATAACTATTGCAAATCCATGAATAGAATGCTTTGCAACCATTAAAAAGATATTACATTTCTATATATATTTATATCAAATAATTCTCAAATAATATTCATAGAAAAGTGAAGTATAGCATATAGTATGTTATTATTTAGGTGAAAATAAAGAATATGTATGTATACAAAGACATCATGTAAGTCTAAAATATCTCTGGACAAATAAATGAGATATTGCTAATAGTGGGAGCCTCTGAGGAAGGGAACCAAGAGGTCCAGGAATAGGTGTGAGAGAAAGGATTACTTTTTACTGTCATATTCTTTGATATTGTTTGAATGCTTTACTAGATGTATTTGTAACATATTTATTCAATTATTTATTTTAAAGAAGAAATAAAATATATTGGGCCACTCTGAAAGGGACTATATTGATAGTTTATTTTAGGTTGACATAGAGGTATCATGGTCCTCATGATAAGAGGTTAGCCAAAGAAAGAAAGCATTACTTTCATTAGGCAAGAGCCACTGCCTTGTCCTTATATTTCTATGCTGTACAAGGCTCAAAAGTAAATGATTTAGGGTATGGCTAATTTATATAGGCGTCCGAGGACCTTCATGGAAGGAAAGGGATACTCTGACTTTCTCTAGTTATTAAATCATCTTTTGATAAATTGAGGTGGTCCCAATTAAGCCATCTACTTGAAAGAAAAAATTGTCTTAAGTGAAACTCACCATGAAATAAATTGCCAGTTTGGGATATCTGGCCAGGCATGGTGACTCATGCCTGTAATCCCAGTGCTTTGGGAGACCAAGCCAAGAAGATCATTTGAGCCCAGGAGTTCAAGACTAGCCTCAGCAATATATAAAGTCATCTCCAGAAGTAATTAAAAAATTGGCAAGGCATGGTGGTGCATTCCTGTGGTCCCATCTACTTGGGAAATTGAGCTAAGAGGATCACCTGAGCTTGGGACATCAAGGCTGCAGTGAGCCATGATCATACCACTGCACTCTGGCCTGAGTAGCAGAGTGACACTTTGAAAAAAAAAAAGGTTGGATATCTGAAGATCAAAGCCATGAACTGAGATTGAAAACTTCTGAAGCAGCCTAATTTTGGAAGCAAATTTAGTAGACAATAATTTTGTGTGGTTATGTGCTTGTAAACTAAAAAGTAATAGGAAGATAGTATGTGAGGTAACACATATGTTAATTAGTTCAATCTAGCAATTCCACAATGTATACTTATTTGAAAATATCATGCTGTACATAAATATATACAATTTTTATCTGTCAGTTAAAAATTAATTAATTTTTTTTAAAGTTACAAGAGTGGAAGTGCAGGTCAAAAACCATGTGGCAAATCCACGCAGTGAAGGCTCTCAATTTGTTCCTATCTTCTTGTATGCATTGTTTTGCAATATGACTCTGTCATTTGTCAGCAAAGAGGTAGACAGTATTTCTCTACCACTTGCATTTGGTTATGACCATACGACTTACTTTTTGATCAATAAGACAGTAACAAAAGTGACAAATTAGGAGGCTTATATTAGTACTTGTCCTTGCTTGGGCACATTTATAGACTAAATGTTTGTGTCCTGCCCAAATTCCATATATTGAAGTACTAATGCCAAATGTGATTACAGTTGGAAATAGAACCTTTATAGAAGTAATTAATTTTAAGTGAGGTCATAAGGGTGGAGTCCTGATACAACAGGATTAGTATTCTTATAAGTAGGGATGGGTTGATGGGTACAGCAGACCACCATGGCACATGTATACCTATGTAACAAACCTGCACGTTCTGCACATGTACCCCAGAACTTAAAGTATAAGTTTAAAAAAAGAAGGGACAACAGAGAATTCGCTCTTTCTCTCTGCATGTACACAAAAAGAATTCATGTGAGCACATAGCAAGATGGTAGCTGCCCACAGCTAAGAGAAGAGGCTTCAGAATGAAACTTATCTTGCTGGCATCTTAATCTTAAACTTCTCAGCCTTTAGAATTGTAAGAAAATTAATTTTTGTTCTTTAAGCCACCCAATCTATGGTATTTTGTTGTGCTATCCCAAGAAGACCAAAACAGACACCCTACACTGTCTTCACAGGAAAGAACAACTATTCTCTTTTGTAAGTATAAAACAGTTGAAGATGGTCTTGGTGTATCATGGCGTAGATCTGAGGTAACTTTCTCATTTTGTGGGTGAGGAAACAGAGCAGAGTTGGTTACCCGCATAGAGGGTGGCTATATCACCCCTGAAAGAGCAGTGATGAGGCAGGAAGTTCTATAAAAGAATAAGGAACTGGGAAGATATTCTGGGAATAAAGTAGCAGAGAGGGGTGCAGAAGTGTAATATCACACTTACTTAGATCATCTGTTTAAAAAATAAAACTTCCATTGAACTTGAGAATAGTGACTTTCACAAAAGGGAAAAAAATACATAGGAATACAACTAACAAACAAGGTGAAAGAACTCCACAGCAAGAATTACAAAACACTGCTGAAAGAAATCAGAGATGACACAAACAAATGAAAAAACACTCCATGCTCATGGATAGGAACAATCAGTGTTGTTAAGATGGCCACACTCTTCAAAGCTATTTACAGATTCAAGGCTATTCCTAGCAAATTACCAATTACATTGTTTATAAAATTAGGGGGAAAAAATCTGAAATTCATTTGGAACCAAAAAAGAGCCCAAATAGGCAAAGCAGTCCCAAGCAAAAAAAAAAAAAAAAAAAAAAAAAAAAAAAAAAAAAAAAAAAAAAAGAAAGAAAGAAAGAAAAAAAAAAAGAAAAAAGCTAGAGGGATAACACTATACAACTTCAAACCCTATCACAAGGCTACAGTAACCAAAACAGCATGGTACTGCTACAAAAACAGATACACAGACCAATGGAACATATTAGAGAACACAGAAATAAAGCCATTCAACTACAACCATCTGATCTTCTACAAAGCTGATAAACACAAGCAATGGGGAAATAACTCTCTATTTAATAAATGCTGATGGGATAACTGGTTAACCATATGAAGAATATTGAAACTGGACCACCATCTTTCACTGTATACAAAAATCAACTCAAGATGGATCAAATTCTTAAATGTAAAACCTAAAACTATAAAGATTTGATATGGTTTGGCTGTGTCCCCACCCAAATCTCATCTTGAATTGTAGTTCCCACAATCCCAACGTGTTGTGGGAGGGACCCAGTGGGAGGTAATCGAATCATGGAGCTGGTTACCCCCATGCTGTTCTCGTGCTAGTGAGTTAGTTCTCATAAGATCTGATGGTTTTAAAAAGGGCTTTTCCCCCTTTGCTTGGCACTTCTCTCTCCTGCTACCCTGTGAAGAAGGACATGTTTGCTTCCCCTTCTGTCATGATTGTAAGTTTCCTGAGGCCTTCCCAGTCATGTGGAACTGTGAGTCAATTAAACCTCTTTCCTTTGTAAATTATCTAGTCTTGGGTATTTCTTTATAGCATTGTGAGAACAGACTAATACAAGACTCTAGAAGAAAACCTAGGAAATACCGTTCTGGACATTGGCCAAAGATAAGACTTCATGATGAAGACTCCAAAAACAATTGCAATAAAAACAAAAAATTGACAAATAGGACCTAATTAAACTAAAGAGCTTCTTCACAGCAAAAGAAACTAACAGAGTAAATAAACAATCTGTAGAATGGAAGAAAATATTTGCAAACTGTGCATCCAACAAAGGTTTAATATCTAGAATCTACTAGGAACTCAAACAAATCAATAAGCGAAAACCGAACAACCCCGTTTAAAAATGGACAAAGGACATGAACAGATACTTCTCCAAAAAAGACATATATGCAGCCAAAAATCATATGAAAAAATGTTCAATATCACTAATCATTAGGGAAATGTAAATCAAAACCCCAGTGAGATACCATCTCACACCAGTCTGAATGGCTATTAAAAAGTCAAAAAATGAGATGCTGATGAGGTTGCAGAGAAAAGGGAACACTTAACACATTGTTGATGGCAATGTAAATTAGTTCAGCCACTGTGGAAAACAGTCTGGATATTTCTCAAAGAACTTAAAATAGAACTACCATTTGGCCAAGCAATTTCATTACTGGATATATTCCCAAAGGAATATAAACCGTTCTACTGTAAAGACACATGCATGCATATGTCCATTGTAGCACTATTCACAATAGTAAAGACATGGAATCAACCTAGATGCCCATCAATAGTATACCAGATAAAGAAAATGTGTTACATATACACTATGGAATACTATGCAGCTATAAAAAATGAGATTATGTCCTTTGCAGCAACATGGGTGAAACTGGAGACCATTATTCTAAGTGAATTAACACAGGAACAGAAAACCAAATATCACATGTTCTCACTGATATGTGAGAGCTAAACGTTGAGTAAATATGAACACAAAGAAGAGTACATCAGACACTAGGACCTATTTGAGGGTGGAGGGAGGGAAGAGAGTGAGAATTGAAAAGCCACCTATTGGGGCCAGGTATGATGGATCACCCACGCCTGTAATGCCAGCACTTTGTGAGGCTGAGGTGGGTGGATTACTTGAGGCCAGGAGTTCAAGACTAGCCTGGTCAACATGGTGAAATGCCATCTCTTCTAAAAAAAAATACAAAAATTAGCTGGGTGTTATGGCAGGTGCCGGTAATCTCAGCTACCCAGGAAACTGAGGCAGGAAAATCGCTTGAACCCGGGAGGTGGAGGTGGCAGTGAGCCAAGATTGTTCACCTTCCAACCTGGAAGACAGAGTGAGACTTCACCAATAAAACAATAAAAAAAAGAAAGAAAGAGAGAGAGAGGGAGGGAGGAAGGGAGGGAAGGAAGGAAGGAAGGAAGGAAGGAAGGAAGGAAGGAAGGAAGGAAGGAAGGAAGGAAGGAAGGAAGGGAGGAAGTCAGGAAGGAAGGAAAGAAGGGAGGGAGGGAAGGAAGGGCTGCCTATTTGGTATCATGCTGATTACCTGGGTGACAAAATTATCTGTACACCAAACCTGCAACACAACTAATTTACCCATGTAACAAACCTGCACATGTACCTCTTGAACCTAAAATAAATGTTGGAAGTAAAAAATAAAATAAAATACTGGCTTAAATGTTTACTATGTGGAAGAAAATTAATGAGAGTCCAAAGTTTATTTCACCTGTTGTAGTAGATAAGCATAAGAAAGCATTTTCCAAGAGTTTCAAAGCTATCATTGAGATTCTGATGTGCCCCATGTTTGTCCGGTATCTGATAGGTTAAAATAAATAACACCTTACTGACATAGGTGAAACTTATGCGAAGAGAATAGGTAAAGCCAGGAGGTGCAACAAAGTTAGGGTTCAGGCTTAGTAGATATAAGTTCTGGTCTGCCCTCTACTGGCTGAGTGACCACAAAAATAAACCTACTTAAATTCCCCAAGATTGTTAGACATAGAAAATAAGATACTTAGGTTGGGAGCGGTGGCTCACACCTATAATCCCATCACTTTGGGAGGCTGAGCCAGGCAGATAGCATGAGCTCAGGAATTCGAGACCAGCCTAGGCAACATGGTAAAACCCCATCTTTACAAAAAAATTAGGTGGGCATGGTGACATGGGCCTGTAGTTTCAGCTACTCAGGAGACTGATGTGGGAGGGTGGTTTGAGCCTGGGAGATCGAGACTGCGTGAACCAAGATCGTGCCACTGCACTCCAGCCTTGGCAACAGAGCAAGACCTTGTCTCCCCAGAAGGATACACTTAAAAATAACTTGATAATTACAGATAATATATGTAAACCTGCCATATGTGGTTTACACAATAATTGGGTCATTGGTAATTTTTTTTGAATTGCGAAATAGTAATAGGGCTCTCAGTATGACAAATCATTCTGATTTATCTAAATTCTTGACATTAAAAATAATATGTTACAAAAACAAATAGTCATGCTGAAAATGTGAAAAACACGGCAGCTTAAGGAATATGTTGGTTGTAAAAGGTAGATGCCTTCAAACTTCCAGTAGTGGTTACTGAATGCATTTGAACCAAATCTACTAAGGACAACTAGAAAAACTGGGCAAAAGAGTTTTAAAGTCTGTTTACAAGCATTGAAGTGGTAATAAGATAGTGAAGACTTGTGGAGACAAGAGAGCAGAGAGGATCAGGGAGCGTGAGGACAAGCCCACCCAACATGATTTTGCCCTTCCTCTGACCATGCCAGAGCACACAGAATGGGGGCCAGGGAATTGCCCAGCCCAGTGCACCATGATGGCACCTAACACTCTTCCAGGGGACCTGAGGTTGGGCTTACCAATTCTGCCACTATCACCACAACTGATACCTACCCGCATGCACCATCTGCAGGTCTGGAGTCTGACCTGCCCAGCCTATCACAGCTACTACCAACACCAGTATGCACTGTTTGGGACTCAGAGGGTGGACCTGCCACTGCCATTGCCCAAACCATGCTGGCTGCCCAGGGGCCTGAGAATCCTTTCACCTCCCTGGCCCAGCATTGCCACTTCAGGTATGTGACTAAGTCACTTGGAGGACCAATAATTGGCACATTTTTTTTAACACTTTTATTCAAATTATTGGGGTACCAGATGGCAAAGACAGAATGAAAAGGTTAGAAAACCTATTTAACAAAATAATAGATGAAAACTTCCAAAGTCTAGCAAGAGATTTAGACATCCAGATACAAAACCTCTTAGATCCCCAAGCAGATACAATGCAAAAAGGTTTTTCCATGTCACATTATAATAAAACAGTCTGAAGTCAAATACAAGGACAGAATTTTTTAAATGGCAAGGGAAAAACCTCTAGTCACCTATAAAGAAAAACAAAACAAAACAAAACAAAACAGAAACACACTCCAACCTTCCAGGCCAAGAGAGAATGAGATGAAATATTCAAAGTGCTAAAATAAATAAAGTGCCAGTGAAGGAAACCAAATCCAGCAAAATATTCTTCATAAATAAGGAGAAATAAAACCTTTCCCAGACAAGCAAAAGTTGATGAAATTCATCACCACTAGCCCAGCCCTGCAAGAAATGCTTAAGGGAGTCCTAAACCTAAAAGCGAAAAGACAATACTTACCATCATGAAAATGCATGGGTATAGCCAGGAGGTGCAACAAAGTTAGGCTTGGTAGTCAGGTACTGATTGAATAAACATTGCAAACCACTTAAATTCCCCAAGATTGTTAGATGTAAAAAATACACACTAAGAGAAAAAACAACAAGGAATACACAAAACAACCAGACAACAATTAATATGACAGGAAGAAAACTTTACATATCAATAATAACCTTGAATGTAAATTGATTAAATTCTTTACTTAAAATATACAGGCGGGGTGCGGTGGCTCACGCCTGTAATCCCAGCACTTTAGGAGGCCAGGGCGGGAGGATCATTTGAGGTCAGGAGTTCCAGACTAGCCTGGCCAACATGGTGAAACCGCGTCTTTACTAAAAATACAAAAAAATTAGCCAGGCGTGGTGGCAGGTGCCTGTAATCCTAGCTACTTGGGAGGCTGAGGCAGGAAAATCACTTGAACCCAAGAGGCAGAGGTTGCAGTGAGCCAAGATTGCGCCACACTCTGCACTCTAGCCTTGTGACAGAGCAAGACTCCACCTCAAAATAATAAATAAATAAATAAACAACAGTTTTTGTTTTTTTTTGTTTTTTTTTTTTTTGAGACGGAGTCTTGCTCTGTCGCCCAGGCTGGAGTGCAGTGGCCGGATCTCAGCTCACTGCAAGCTCCGCCTCCCGGGTTCCCGCCATTCTCCTGCCTCAGCCTCCCGAGTAGCTGGGACTATAGGCGCCGCCACCTCGCCCGGCTAGTTTTTTTGTATTTTTTTAGTAGAGACGGGGTTTCACCGTGTTAGCCAGGATGGTCTCGATCTTCTGACCTGGTGATCCGCCCGTCTCGGCCTCCCAAAGTGCTGGGATTACAGGCTTGAGCCACCGCGCCCGGCCATAAACAACAGTTAAAAAAAAAAAAGACAAAAATAAAGGGATCAATCCAGCAAGAGGTTATAGATGATATATATGTACTTAACACCTGAGCACCCAGATTCATAAAGTAAATATTACTTAAAAAAGAGAAATAGACTTTGATACAATAATAGCGGGGTAATTCAACACTTCACTCTTTGCATTAGACAGATCATTCGAATAGTAAATCAACAAAGAAACATTGAAATTAAACTGCACTTTAGACCAAATAGCCTTAACAGGCATTTATAGAACATTTTGTTTACATTTACAGAATATACATTTTTCTCACTTATACATGGAACAGTCTCCATAATAGACCATATGTTAGGCCACAAAACAAGTCCCAACAAATTATTAAAATCAAAATCATATCAAGTATCTTCTCAGACCACAAGGATATGAAACTAGAAATCAATACCAAGATAAATTTTGAAAACTGTACAAATAAGTGGAAATTAAACAACATGCTCCTAAACAACCATTGGGTCAATGAAGACATTAAGATGGAAATCAAAAATATCTGAAACAAATTAATATGAAAATGTAACGTACTAAACCCTGTGGGATACAGCAAAAGTAGTGCTAAGAGGAAAGTTTACAGCAATAAACAACTACGTCAAAAAAGTAGAAAGAATTCAAATTAGCAATCTAATGAAGTACCTCAAGGAACTAGAAAACCAAGAACAAACTAAATTAAAAATTAGCAAAAGGAAAGAAATGATAACAGAACAGAACCAAATTAAATAGAAACTAAAAAAAAAAAAAAATACAAAGGATCAATAAAACAAAAGTTGATCCTTTGAAAAGAAAAACAAAATTGATAAACTGCTAGCTAGACTAACCAAGAAAAGAAGACCCCAATAAACATAATCAGAAATGAAAAAGCAGACATTACAACTGACACCAAATAAAAAAAAATCATCAGAGATTATTGCAAATAAACAGGAAAACCTACAAGAGATGGATAAATTCCTGGAAACAGACAATTTACCAAGATTGAATCAGACAGAAATAGAAAACCTGAGTAAACCAATAATGAGTGGCAAGATTGAACCATTAATAATCAGCTTCCTAACAAAGAAAAGTCGAGGACTGGATGGATTTACTGCCAAATTCTACCAAATGTATAAAGAATTAATACAAATCCTCCTCAAACCATTCCAAAAAAATTGAAGAGAGGGGAATTCTCTCTAACCCATTCTACAAGGATAGAATTACCCTGATACCAAAATCAGACATGAATACAATCAAAAAAGAAAACTACAGGCCAATATCCCTGATGAACATAGACACAAAAATCTTCAACAAAAGATGGAGAGAGGCGCAGGGAGAAAAACCTAACTTCTGAAATCATTTGTTCCATGGAGTATTTACTGATTGCAGAGAGAACACCAAGAGTCTTGTGCTTTTGACAGTGTTTTGGGGTTTGGAGACATAGCAGTTTCGAACTCATGGTGTTATATGTGGAAATTTTAAAAATATGGTTTAAAATTCTTTGACAGTTCTCCCATTTAGAGATGAAGTCTGTGCCCTCTCCACTGATACCTGGGCAAGTTTGAAGCACCAGGACGTAATAAAATTGCCGTAGAAGTGACACAACATCATACTTTTTGGAATTCATTGATTAACTGTATTGCAGCTTCATTATCACACTTGCTTTTTGGAGCCTGAACCAACATGTTAAAAGTTTGACTACTTTAAGGTCATCATGCTGTGAGGAAATCCAGGCCATGTTGAGAGGCTGCATATATGTGCTCTAGTTGACTCTTAGCTGAAATTGCAAACTATAGCCGGCATCAGCGGCCAGACATATGGGTAAAGATGGCTTCTTATGGTCTATATCATGGATCCAAGAATTCAAGGAGTCATTGCTCTTTTCATAAAGAAGGTGGCTAATAAGAAATGGATAAATAAAAAGAAAAAAGAGCACATTAAATTGTTTGCGTTCCTTTAAATCTGGCTCCTTACTCCATTTTGCTCTGTTGTACATAAGCTAATTATACCAGTTGAAAATTACTAAATGGCAATTAAAAATTAGACTTTTTAATTTAAAAGTCAAGCATGGAGGGACTGTGTAAATAATTTAATCTCAAGTGACTATGCACGGGGAACAACGACATATTGTATAATTAGCAGTATGACCACATTGAGCATTGCACAGAGTCTTGCAGAATTGTGAAGCATAAAAAGAAATTATTGGATTTTGGAGCGTTTTCTTTTCTTTCTTTCTTTTTTTTTTTTTTTTTTGTAATTTCAATCTGTATCAGTAGTGGAAAGGTCAGAGCAAAATATGGAAAATCCAAATAGTAGATACAACCTGATATCTTGTGGAACAAGGAATACAACAGCAAAGCAACACCAATGAAAACAAGGACACCAAACAGTCCCCAGAGAACTCCAGCTGTCATGAGGTCTCTTCTATGGCCATCAGGTCCTAAGGAAAGAAAGCAGTGCTTCAGCCCCAGAGGTTAAAGACTTGGGCCCTTCATATAAATGCTATATAGGGATGGTAAATACAAATTCATGTAAGAGATCATTGAAGTGGAGTCTGTACTCTTCAGGTTGGTGTGGGGAGAAGAGAAGCAGCTGGACGCTGAGATCACGTTCTCCCTCTTCACACACAGCAGACATCTCCAGGCTGGTGAGACACAGCCATTGTCACCAAACTCTGTATCCAGGTAACACCCACCCACCTGAGATGGAGACTGGCACTGCCTCACTGTGCTGGGCCCCCAGGCCATTGTCAGCCTCACAGGAGTAGTTTCCAGAATGTTCTGCAGTCAGAGAGAGGTTGAAGGAGGCCCCTCCTCCAGAGGGGGCTGAGCTGTTCCCCAGGGTGACATCCTCATGATAAAATCGGTACAGGATTGGGGGAGAGCCTCTCAGGGCCTCACAGTGAAGCTCCAGCAGGTCCCCCACTGCAGTCTGAGCCCCAGGAGACCTGAGGGTGAGGACGGGGCGAGACACTGGAACTGACAGACACAGAGGGGCTATCAGAAAAGATTTGTGATGCTACAATAGATTCACAAACTGCCATCCTGCAGGCTCAGCAAAGGGCCTGGCCCTGTGGCTGTTGCATACTTTCCATTCTCACATTTCCACTAAAACAGTTAGAGGTAATTTTCTCAACAATATATTTAGATGTTTGAGGGGAATATTAGTTCTGGGTGCTGCCTACAGACACGGTCATCTGCTGTTCTCATCTGATTGTTTTCCTGTGCCCAGCCAGCTCCCTTCATATTTCTTTTTTTTTTTTTTTTGTATCCTATAATTTTTTATTAGGAAATAATTGTGAGATTTCTATAATATTATAGTTGTTCCTGGGAAAATTGATACATAGGAGCATTTCTAAGCATGTATTTAGGTATGTTTGTTCAGCCCAGTTCAGGACTGTAGGACTGGGTTAGAACGAAAACGGCTACTTGGTTACACCACCAGGTAATTTTCCACACCAGTAAATCACCAATAACATGGCTCCAAATGTCTCCCTTTGGGTGCAGTTTCGGCAAGCTAGAAACACTCTAATCACTCTGAAGGAGATGACATAAAATGAAGCCGGTTGTTACCACTGTGAACCTTTTAGATCCATGATACTTCCTGGCCCAGAGCCCAAAGGTTTCATGTAATAGGTGTTTTATTATCCTATTTTAGGAGTGCAAGAATGCTTTTGCTTCATAATCAATTACAGCCCTCTTTATATTTCCTTCTACAAAAAGAAACAGGTCAGCAGTCTAACCTGCAAGGGTTAACCCATTTTCAAATTGCTTTTGGTTCTCCACAACACTAATCCCTGGGGCCTCCTGAAATTTCCTCAGAACTTCTGTGTACCATGACCTTGGTTTGGGAATTTCTGGAAAATATGAATGAGAGTATCACTCACTTCTCACAGGGATATTCACCACTTTGCTCTGGATAGACTCATGGCCGTTGTCAGCTCTACAGTAATATTTGCCGGCATCACTCCCCTTCACAGCTGGGATCTCCAGCTCTGCTGACAAGGAATGCTGGGTTTTCATTCCCAGACTGGTTCCTGTGGCCTCTCTGTACCAGGAGAATGTGACATTTCCTGTACCCGCAGTCACTGAGCAGAGCAAGATCAGTTTTTGTCCTTCAGTCACCTGTCCCCCGGGGGCCCGGGTCTCCAAGCTTACGTTAGAGATGGGGATTCCTAGATGGATATAAGATAACAGGTGAGAACTCTAAGGGAAACTCTGGCGACAGAGTTTGACTGATTCCATTCTCTAATGCAAGGAGTGGGAATGTGGATATTGTATAGATAATCCATCATAAGCATTCACATGGAGGTAGGGAATCTATAACAATTATCCTTGAGGAATGTGGATAAAGATATTTGTATGTCCTAACCCTGGCCAATTTCATGGGTAGTAATATTTAAAGAATTTGTGATGGATCAGCCACTCCATGGGACAGGAAACTGTTCAATTTTTTGGATGAGTCACAGACACCTGTTGCGCAGAATATAGAGGGGCACTGATATCTTCAGTCCTGCCTTGGAAAAGTCATTATTCCTAACCAACAGTCCCAATAATAATTCCTCTATCATTCTTAATTTCAAGGTTCAACCAAATACAACTTCTCCTCTGACCACTCTGCTCATTCACATCTGCTTTTCCTGATGCTTCAGGTAGTACTATATGTTTATATATATATAAACGTGTATATATATATATGTAATCTTCCTTTTTTGTTGTTAAGTAATATTCACTGATCAAACCTTCATTGATCACTGACTGTATGCCTCGGCATTTAGTAGTGGGTGGGGCACTTCAAAAGGCAAACCACCCTTTATATATACATATATATGTATACATATATGTGTATACATATATATATATGTAGCACCACATTGTCTTCTAGTAAGTCAATTTGTGTTGCAATCTCATCATGTGGAGACATTTGGAGAGCCATTAGACAGCAGGTGGTTTGCCTTTTGAAGTGCTCCACCCACTACTAAATGCCAAGGCATACAGTCAGTGATCAATGAAGGCTTGATCAATGAATATTACTTAACTAACAACAAAAAAGAAAGATTATAAAGGGCTTAGTCCGTTTCTGATTCTTATGCAGTAGGAAGCCAGGAGCAATCTGGAGGGGTTTTCTAGCTTAATTTTCACTTTCCTAAAGGACAGGAGTTGAACAAAGAAACAAAAAGACTAGTAGTTCAAGCTGCAGCTACAACACTCCTATCTTTTTTCTCCAGGCTCAGCTTCACTGATACTTGCTTTGCACGTGAATCTGGGATTGCAGGCTCTGTTTTCTGATCCTGTGAGTCACCGTTTCTGCCTCACACCAGTAAGACCCTGTGTCTTCACTCCACATGGCAGGAATCTGGAGCTCCGGGGAGCTGCTCCAGCTTGACCCCAGGACCTGATTTTCTCTGAAGAAGCAGAACTGGAGTTGAACATCCAACCTCTGTGGAGACAGCTGGGTCTCACATTTCAGGCTCACTGGACCCCCTTCGATGGGCTGGAAGGAGCTGGCTGTCAGCACAGGGTGTTGAAAGAGCTCTAGAGAGATGGATCACAATAGTCCCCAAAGCAGTGAGAGCTAAGATTCCTGCTGAAAAGCCCCTGGTAAGAAGCAACCCCAGCAAACTGGACATTCAGAGCCAGACACCTCTCACCCATCATGGCTCCCATGATGGTCGAACCACAAGCACTCCCGTCTATATCTGGCCCATGAGCAACTTTCCCCTACCAAGTACCCACCCTGCTTGCTGCCATGGTCTCTTACCCAGCCCATCCCACAGAAGTAAGGGTTTTACCTTGGACTTTTATCTTTACTATATTTGAACGTTCATCCCACAAAAAGATGTTTCCTTTGGTACTACAGAAATAGTTACCACTGTCACTTAAAACTGCACTTTGGATAAGGAAATCTGAGACTTTTTTGAAAACAGATAACTCTTTGTTATCCTTGTGGTAAGTCATCTTCTGAATTTTCCAGTTCTCCACTCCCTGGCATTTCAGAACTATGCTGTCTCCTTCGAAGACAGAAGAGGGCGCCACAAGGGTCAGCGAATCTGCAAGAGAAGGAGGGAAACTGCATTTGCAATTCCTGCAGAGAACCCAGACAGACTCCATTGGCAGTGAGGTGGTCTCGGGCATAGCTTCTACTTCTTTAGATAAGGTGGAGGTTCCAATCCATGCCTTAATAACTGAGAGTTTCATCCCATGTTTCCTGAGGGGATATCTTAGCTTGTACTGCTATCACAAAATTCCACAAACTGAGTGGCTTATCAGTAACAGAGATTTATTTCTCACAGTTCTGGAGGCTGAAAGTCTGAGGTCAGGGTGCCAGCATTGTCAGGTTGTGGTGATGGCCATCTTCTAGGCTGCAGACTGCCAACTTTTCTCTACACTCACATGGCGGAAAAAGAATCAGCTAACTCTCTGGCCTCTTCTTATAAAAGTGTTAGTCCTATTCATGAGCGTTCCACCCTCATGATCTTATTACCTCCCAAAGGTACCACCTACAAATACCATCACATTGGGATTAGGGTTTCAACATATGAATTTTAGGGAGATACAAACATTCAGTCTATTGCAGGGGTGTCAAGGTAAACATAGTTTTTTAATATTCATGGAGGAGTGTTCTGACAAACTCCTCATTTTCAGCCTTCTCCATCAGTGACACCACACAGGGAAACCATTGCCCTCAGTGGGCACTTCATTTTCTCATGCCCCATACCTTCATCCAGCCCTCAGAACTCTACACTGTGTTATAAATTCAGGTCCCATGCCCTCTCCTTGCCTCACCAAATAAAAACCATCAAGTAGTGTGGATTATTGGGAATAAGCCAGTTACTGGAATAAGATCCAGTATCTTTAATTATCTACTCAAATTCTCTACTCAAATGCCTTCAGAAAATTTTTCTCATCCATTCAGAGAAGTAGAGATTATTTTTAATTCAAGGCTCAGTTCCTAGAGAAGGATCATATAAAGAAAAAAGCTATTGCCAAAGACAAATGTCCTCCCCAGAGGCTGCTTTCCTCAGATTGATCACAGGTTCTCTAATTTTGAACCTGTCACTTCATTTATTTATGGTACCAGACTATGTTTTGTGTCTATGACATCTTCATGATATTTTATGATTGTAGTAGAGGATTCTGGCCACAAAGTAAGGAATTAAGTTATACCTCAAATAAAAATCTTCCTTATCACTATTCGATTGTATCATGACTGTCAGATGTGTAGTAGAAGGAAGCAGAAGTCAATAACATAAGAGATGTGATGATTCATAAAATACTACTGCAGAGCAACAGCTAAAAAACCACAGGAAATCTGTGGCATTTGGAAGTATAATTTTTGGCAAAATGTATGGCTTCCTACTGGCTATTTCAACAGAACCAGAATTACCTGTTGGACATTGGGGAACAATCTGATTTTGTGTGTGTGTGTGTGTATAATTAGAAGGGCAGAAAAGGTGGGTTGGAGAAACAATTAACTTAATTCAAGACTTGTGCCCTCCTTTGCAAATGGATACTAAATCTCATGGAAACTCCACCGTGGGACTTGGAATCAAGCCAACTTTTAAACCACTGGTACAGTCTTCCTCCACAAACAGGAAATATTCCTGTAGAGAACACCTCTGGAGATAGGAAGAGGAGTTATGATTAGTGACACTGTTGAAAAGGGCATGACAGGCAGCCTCACTGGCTCTGGCTGCCGCTGACAAAGTGAGACTTTGAGTTGGTCGTTAGGAATTATTCATATCCTCAAACTGCTTGGTAAGAGGCAGACTGCCCCAAGAGCAAGCCAGAGGATGCAGAGCAGTGAGGAGCGGATGATCCTGAGTCCATAATGGCAGACCAGCAAGTGGGAGCAGCAGGGTGAGCCGACTTGCAGCTCTGAGAGGAATCCGCTGGGGAGAGGTGCTAAAGCTCGGAGGCCTGGAAGTGAAGATGCAGCCAGAAAGAGTCATCATCACCACCATGAGATACTGCTTGATTTCAGTTCTCACACGTTTAACCTAATGGTGAAGAGCCAGATCACACTGTTTTGAATCCAAGTCTACTATTATTGGCTGTGTGATACTGGACAAAGCACTTTATTCTTTGGACCTTGGTTTTGTAACCAAGTATCCTATTTTTCTAAGAAAAGAAAAAGAAGTATTTTTGCCTTTTTCATGCAATTATAATTTTTACCTTCTCTCCATCATCCACTCCTTGCACTGAACGCGTATCTAGCTGTGTTTACTTAAGAGGTTCCAGAGACAGAAACTCGAACCAGGTGCCTCTAGAACTCTCTCCCACCAGAAGCTTGCCTCAATTTACAACCTAGTTCTGCCCACACTGGTGCCAGCCAAATCACTTGACAGATGACATCCAAAGCAAGTCACGTAGACTGGCACCACCTCGCTCCCTCCCCTGCATGCTGTTCACACCAAGTCCCCCTTTAAAAGCCCTTGCCTTCTGCCCCAGAAGTAGAAGTGGTACCCTCAAGGCAGAAGCCTGTACTACTTCCCCTCAGCTAAGTTTTGGAATTAAAAAGTCACTTTCTTTCTACCAGATCTCTCTCTTATTCATTGGACTTTGCAAGCAGTGAGCAGCTGGACCTGTGTTCAGTTACAGTTTCTCATCTAAGAGATGGAACAACAAAGAGCATTTGCCTCTCATCAGGCTGCCTTAAGGATTCTGTGAGAGAAGCACACAATGGTGCTGGCATTTATGGACCACTCAGTGAGCCACAAATCTTCACAACCGTAGCGGGGGATGTCTTTGTTGCAGAAGCTAATGATGGCTGAGGAGGAATAAGAGGACATCATAACTGCACTTCAAGAGCGACTAAAATAATGGGTTTCAGGTCTGTGAGATGGGGTGGACTCGGGGATACTGGATAAATAAAGGTGACTTGAAGTCAAACCCCCTGAGAGTGATGTCCTACCTATGGGGTAGACATAAGTTGGTCCATAGTTTCATATCAGGGAACCCCAAAGAGTCAGAATAGGGTTCGTGTGAGAGTTTGTATCCACTTGCTTCTAGCATGACTGTGACTGCTCCGATGCCAACCACCTGGCAGTTTGGAGGCCTCAGCAGAAGAGTGCTGGCTCTACACTGGCTGTCATTGTGGTGCAACCTCAAGAGTTGTAATCTGTGTGCACCATTAGCAGAGTGCAAGGAGTCAGAGGCCCTAGAAAGGGAGGGCAACAAGTCTCAAAGCTGACTTGTTCATCCTCAGGGAGTTCCAAATCCTCCAGCAACTGGCTGAGAGTGGCTCTACCTGCAGAGGTGCCCAATAGAATCATGCTGACCCCCAGAGAGTACAGAGGAGAACTGCAGTGGAGGGACAACGGTAGGGGGCTGGGAGAACAGAGAAGTTCTCTGTAGAGCAAGTAAATAGGAGCACAAAGATTTAACTCAGAGCAAGATGTACAGGACTGAAGAGTTTTTTCACAAGTATTTCAGTGAAAAATATCTTTACCAGAGCAACAGCAAAAACAAAAAGCAAATGGTATTTCTCAGAGCTTTGCATGTGAGGGCAAGGTCGCAGGTGGTAAGTACAGTGTATAGGTGGGGCTGAAAAGAGGAAATGGGATAAAAGACTGCGTTGAGGCAATGGATGGGGACAGAAAGACCTTTACAGCTGCTCTGCTGAAAAGCATGTTCAAACCTTGGAAGGGAGTGTATTTCTCAACAGACCAGAAACTTTTCTCTGGAGACAAGACTGGGGTTCAGAGGCCAAGTGACTGCCCCAGCCTGCATAGCAGGTATGCAGCAAAGCCATGATTTCAGTTTGTTCTTTCTGGCTATATAAGTCCTGCTCTTTCCAGTACATCATGCTGAACTAAGTTCTCTCTTACTCTCTTTTAAAAGAAAAGATCTCAAACTTCTGAAGAACATCTCAGTTTTCTGAGAAACTCTTGCTAAAGGAAAGGAAAGAGAATGAAGTGGCTGTTTCCCTGTTCTCTGAACAGTTGTAGGTGATTCACTTCAGGGAGCCTGCTGCCTTGGCATGATTCCACTAATGGTCAGAAACCTCCTGAGTATTAATAAAGGTTTCCTCTAACTTCCATCCAGACAGATAGTGGAGTGATGGGTATCACAGGGTGGGACTCCGGGACCGTATGTGGGACTGAATGAATGCAAGAGACCAAACTTTCTCCTGAGCAAGCTCCAGGTAGGACCCCTGAATGTCTCCCTGGACACTCTTGTTCCATTCAAGGTGAGACCGGGATCTACTTTTCCCCACACTGTTCCTTAGAGCAAAAAGAGCCCCTTCCACTTGGTAGCCAGCATTCAATGGGCAAGGGAACAATTCTCCCTTTCTTTAGATTTTGTCTTGGCTCATGTGAAGATTCTGTATATAGAATAGAATATTTTTCCCATTGACTTTCTTCACTGAGCACAGATTTAACTCAGAAAGAGTGAAATAAAATTAGCTTTATTTCACTCTTTATGATTAGAACAGTAATACATGTATTTTTAAAAAATCAAAACTAAATACTAATTCTAGAGCAGGGGTTGGCAAATTGTGGCCTGTGAGCTGGCCAACACTGTTTTGGTAAATAAAATGTTATTGGAACACTGACATCCTCATTCATTTACATATGGTCTATGGTTGTTTTCCTGCTACCACAGCAATGGCATTGAGTAGTTATGGCACACACCTGAAAAGCTTAGCCTATTTACTCTCTTGCCTTTTACAGGAAAAGCTTGCTGACTCCTGAGCTAGAGCTAGAGAAGCAATGAGGACACATGTTTATTCTGGCTCTGCAGAAGTTTGTATTTCTGACATATTCCTCTATAAATAACTGTTTTAAGAACTGTGAAAACATTCAGCATTCAGCCAGACAATAATGAGGTATTACAGTCCTATAGGCAGGAAAGTAGTTCTCTCCAAATTGTTCTTTTCTTCAATCTGCATGCTTTCTTTCAGATATTACTGCCCTTCTTAAAACCAGGCTTTTAAAACCAGGGTCTTGAGAAGGTTAGGTGGTACCTGGTCACCCAGACGTGCAAGCGGTGTTGGAAACAGATTGCGTGACCTCAGAATATGTCAGCCTAGAGGGCAGTAATATTAGGACATCTTCACAGGCTTTCCAGAGCCACCTCTATAGAATCCTGGGGTAGCTGGGTGACTGATATGCCAGAGACCAAGAACAACAAAGACAAGGAGGACTCACCTGCCTGTTCAGTGACTGCAGCTGTGAGGAGATCAAAAGCCAGAGATTAGCACACAGCATTTGCCCTCATAATTTATAAATTTACATTACTGTGGTAAATTGCTCAAAAACTTCTTTCCATTTTTCCTTTCTTTTCTATTTCCCTGATCTCTCATTACTAATAATTCAATCTCCTTCGAGTACATATCTAACTCATTAATTGTAGTCACAAGGCAAGTTGCAAACCCAACGCTTGACTAAAAGGATTGTCGAGAATACCCACATTGGATATTTAGTGACTCTCCTTGATTTCATTTTCCTTCCACCATCCCCACCACTCTGTCTCACACTCAGACTTTTCAAGTAGTAGATAGACATGACAACATGATCACAAAGGGCTCATCAGGAAACATACACTGTGGGAGTTCCAAGAAATCAATAAATCAGTCTCTTTCGTATGGCCATATTTCATGTTAGGGCCCTTTTATTCCAATAACAAATATTTATTTAGTGCTTACACAGCATAGAGAAAGGGATCTTATTTACTCTCTCACCCAGGCTGTAGTACAATGGTACAATCTTGGCTCACCACAACTTCCACCTCCCAGGTTCAAGCAATTCTCCTGCCTCAGCTTCCCGAGTAGCTGGAATTACTGGTGCCTATCACCACGCCTGGCTAATTTTTGTATTTCTAGTAGAGATGAGGTTTCACCATGATGGCCAGGGTGGTCTCGAACTCCTGACCTCAGGTGATCCACCCGCCTTGGCCACCCAAGGTGCTTGGATTATAGGTATGAGCCTCCGCACCCAGCCAGGAATCTTACTTTCTAGCAGCAGCTGTCATCTCCCTCGTCGTCCACGATTAAACAGAGGAATATTAGCAAGGGGTCTCAATGCATCTGCTGAACCCAAATCTTATAGATAACAATTGAATAATCGGTGTTCATGGAGGAGAAGGGCAGTGCTAAATGCTAATATTATGAACATTTTACTATGAGAATATTATATTACTCAATGAGATCTAAGATACCAAAATAGCAATTCATGACCAGCAAATGGTAAAGTGGTCCACCTTGAACATTAAGCATTGTGCTTAATGCTTAATGGATGTGCTGCAATTTCACTGTCCTCAGCCTACTTCTTTGCATCTGCCTCTGAAGCCCAAGCTGCAGGCAGAACCTGAGCATCCCCACCAGTCCCGGGGCTCTGATAAAACCTCCGACCTTTCGGGAGCGGTAGACCTCATTCTGCTGCCACCTCACTTCTCAGTCAAATTATTGAACTCACCAAAGATGACCAGCAATGACCACAGCAGCATGAGGACCTAATCCAGCTATTTGAAAGGAGATGTACTCTTGGCCGCCAACTGGAGCCTCTGAGCAGGCGATGAAATGTGCCTTTCAGAATAGGTTTTGTATAATTAGCAAAAAAGGAAGTAGAATAGTGCCACAATGTTTAACCATTATCTTTGTCCTGGAAGGGCGAAATCAATCATAGCTGATCCTCTCAATGCCAGAGAAATTTTGTATCTTGACACTCATGTTAATACCTGGCATTTACATATGGGTTGTAATGAGTCAGACACAATTCTAAGTGCCTCGTGCTAACAAAGTTATTTATTACCTTCAGCAAGTTACTGAAGTTGGCACTATCCCCTTTCAAATGATGGAGGAAATTGAGGCACTAGTAAAAGTAAGTGTCTTAGTCCATTGAGGCTGCTCTAAAGAATACCTTAGACTGAATAATTTATAAACAACATAAGTTTATCACTCATAGTTCAAGAGGCTGGGAGGTTTAAGATCAAGGCACCAGTAGATTCAGTGTCTGATGAGGGCCTGTTTCTCATAGATGGTGACTTCTATGTGTCTTCACATGATGGAAGGGGCAAAAAAGCTCCCTCAAGCCTCTTTTACAAGGACACTAATCCCTTTTGTAAGAGTTCCACCCTCAGGACCCCTAAAGGGTCATGTAATAAAAGGTGGGTACCTTTTATTACTATTGCATTGAGGATTAAGTATCAACATAAGAATTTTGCCAGGACACAAACATTCAGACCACAGCAGCAAGTGAAATGACCGAGATCAGCATAGTCAATTTCTAGTAGTAACAGATCTGGGATTCAAACCCAGGCAGCCCAGTTCCACAGTCTGGCTCTTAAACATTGTACCCTATTATCTTGGTATATTGCTTCTCAATGTTCTTAAAATAATAAGACCATTGTTTCAATAGCTCATATTTCTTAAGTAAAATTTTTCTTAGTCAATCGCTGACTTTCTAGAATGAGATTTTACTAAACTTCAAAACACTTGCACTATATTGCTGAAAACATTGCTATCTTTCTAATCTGTAATCAAAATATTACATATTTCTAAACTGCATTGCTTTTTGTACCCCAGGCTGATCCTAATATAGTTATCTCACACAAAGCAAAGCATGTGTTACGTCAACACCTATTATCACACTCACTTTGATCAGATGTAGTCCTGGTGGATGTTGTCTCATAAATGAACCTTATGCAGGATGAAACTCTAAACCACAGAATCACAGGTGCTTATAAATGAAGGACTGACTGAAAATATTCATAGACTCAGTGTTACCTGTTCAGGTACTTAACATTTACCTGATACTTAACATTGAATTGTTAACAATTGAATATTTAACATTTTATTATATTATCATGGTTTTACTTTGAGAAATGCTAATATTTATATGTGATGGTCATTAAAGCCTTGCTTATAATAATGTTAAAAGAAAATACTAAAAATATCTCACAAGGAGAGATGTATGTTAAAAATAAGTTACATGTCAAAATGCTGTGGAGAACCAAACAGCTGTTAAAATAATTCTGTGGAATAATATTTAATAGCAAGATGTCTAGGATATATGATTTTAAAAAAAGTGGGCTGGGTGCGGTGGCTCACACCTGTAATCCCAGCACTTTGGGAGGCGGAGGCGGGTGGATCACGAGGTCGGGAGATCAAGATCATCCTGGCTAACACGGTGAAATCCTGTCTCTACTAAAAATACAAAAAATTAGCCAGACGTGGTGGCGGGCACCTGTTGTCCCAGCTACTCGGGAGGCTGAGGTAGGAGAATGGTGTGAACCCAGAAGGCAGAGCTTGCAGTGAGCCAAGATCGTGCCACTGCACTTCAGCCTGGGCGACAGAGCGAGACTCCATCTCAAAAAAAAAAAAAAAAAAAAGGAAAAAGGAAAAAGTGACTATAGAGTGCACTTTGTCTGCACATCATCCCCCGCTCTCCAATAAAAAGTGTCTGAGACAATTAGCACCACAGAGTTACTGTAATTAAATCAAAAAAAATCTAATTAAAGCTGATTTTTACTTTCCTCATTTTGCTTATCTGTGTGTTCTAGTATTCTTACAATAAACATGTTATTTATGTACTTTTTAAAGATTCAGAAAAAACTAGGTTTTATGGCCTCTCTCATCTTAAAGTGTTGAAAACAATACTACTTTAACTTTCTGCATAGGCAAATGGTTTGCATGTGTTTGAAAGTACAAGTTACTCTTTCCCAGGACCAAAGCTAGTCACTGATCTTATCATCAGGTCTTGCCTACTGAATGGGTTACTAGGTGGCCTATAATTCCTTCCCATTCTGACCAATCTGGAAGCTATAGAAATTTTGTGGTTCGGAGGGAATTAAGGAAAGGAGTACAGAGAGGATCATGGAAAGGATGGTGGCGGATTGGTGGTAGGTACAAGTTTTTCATAGATATCAAGGAGATTTTTCAAAATATCCGTATCCCTTCACTGATTTCTATATACCTCTATGGAAATGTGGCCTCTTCAGTTAAGAATCAATATTTCTTAAGGTATTACCAAATGGTATGAGGTAAAATTCAGTTGGTATAAAAGGTGCAGGTGGAAAGCAGCAATAATGAGGTGGGTGGGCCACAGAGGTGGCAACATATCCTCTATGATGGTTAACATGTTTCATGTGGGTGCTACTCTGTATTTGACAGATCGCAGTAATTTACATGTGAATAGGGCATATCCTGGAAGCATAGCTAAACTTGAATGCACAGTAGGCACTGTGACCAGAGATTAAGAGGCTTAATAGACACTTGGGTGGCGGGGGAGGCGGGGGCAGGGGAAAGTAACTTAAAAATTAAGGCAATAGTGGCAGAAATAAAATTATGTGTTTGGAGGTTTGATCAAAGTGAGAGATAACAATACTTTTTGTGCAAGGATATTTTGCCACCAACAGGAGGGAGTCACGTATCAGAAAGAAGCAGCATTAGACATACATGTAAATGCCTCTTGATCAACCAGGTAAACCCTTAACATGGAGATTCCACACGTGGTAACAAACTGAAGCCTATTCTGCCAGACGCAGAGCAACAGTCATCTCTGTGAACCATGTTCAACGTCCTGAATGGAACACAAAGTACAGTGCCTAGTTGGGGCATGCCAGAACTGAGACAGAGACAAACAGAGCCTTCAAAAAATATGTCAGAATAAAACAAATCACACCTGTTACTTGATGAATTTGATTACTAGGACAGTTAGAGTGGGAAATTAAAAAATGAAACAGGTTAACTTCCAAGATCCCTAGATAACATCTTTTGAGCTTGGGGTTCCCAGGTCACTATGAGAGAATTAAATATCATAATATATGTGAATTACTTATCATAGTAATTGCTCCATAAATGGCAGTAGAAGTAGTCATAGTCATGGTCATCATCATTGTTATGGCAGCAGTGGTAGTAGCAGTTTTAATAATTACTATAATTACCTTGAGCAGCATGATATATCTTTGCTGAGCGGGGCTGTCCCTAATAATTTCCTGTCCAAGATAGTAACTAGATACTTTCTGAGTTCTATGGAGGTGATATTGATTGTTGAAGAACTTCTGGGACAGAACTGGTTAGACCAAATATTGTCTATGCAGACACTCTCCAATGTAATTTAGACAGAGCCAGGCCCTTCTGCCCAGAAGATTTTTTACAATGAAATTTATTATTTCTAGAAGTCCACTAGGGCTCTGCATGGAGCAAATAGCATGAAAGAGAATTCAGACTGTTTAAATGCTTGGAAGCTAGTGGTCATTACCTTCATGGAAGATATGAAGATAATGATACCCCAGAGAATCAGAGAAGACAAGAGTAAGTTGAAGTTTTAGATAGTGTATCTCTAGGGGACTGGAGTTTAACAAAGTTTGATTTTTTCCTCCTTCATGAAGATTATCAGTTCCTTTAGTAGCAATAGAAGCTATGGTAAATCCTTACTAAAGAAGGTATTACTATTCCTACGGTGGAAGTGGAGGGGAACCCAGCCTTGGTGTCTGAAGGGAGGCAGAGATGCAGGAAGACTTAGGGAGGCTCATAGAAGACATCAGAGCAATATCTGTGGTGGGGAGCAGCGTTCTCTCCACGGGTGAAAATACCTCCTAGCAAGTGGCCTGGGCTCTCTGAGAACAGCAGGTGGGGAAAGATGCCTAGAGGTCAAATTCAGTTCACAGCTTTCTACTTTCTGTTTTAATTGTAAATGTGTGGGTTTTCCAGAAGGTGGATGGGTTATGACTTTTCAGACAAGAAGGCCAATGACCAAGGGGAGCTGTGAACCATGGATCGTCAACTACACCAACCCTTAGTAGAATCACCCACAGCAGATTCCTGTGGGTGTCTTTCTGGCAGACTGGTGAGGATCAGTTGTGTTGTAGTAGAAGAAGAAAGCAAGAACCAAGATCCAGATTACACTGATGGCTTTCTGTCTTGTTTTACCACGTTTTTTATTCTTTGTTTTTTGCTCACTCTTCTAACACACTCTGCTAATAACTTTTTCACAGTTCATAAAGATATGATTCCCAAGCAGAATCATTATTCATTCAGTCATTCATTCATGCATGCATGAAGCCATGCATTCAGTTACTCAGTTGAGTTTTATTCAATGTCCTCTACTTGATGGGCAATATACTTGGCACTAGACATACCCAGATAAAAAGATATAGTCCATATCCTTATGGAAATTGCATTCTAGCATCAGAAGACTAACAGAAAAGAGTAAACATACTTGTGTCCCACTGCTGTGGTGGAGCTCTGTACAGTATGTGAATGGACACAGTGGGGATTAAGGAGTAAAGGCTTCCAGAAGAAATGAATATTGAGAGATAGGTAGATTTTAATCAAGCAAATAAGACTTAGGAAGATGTAGAAGTTCCAGGCCTAGAAAGCATCAGGAGCATGGTAAGAGGTCAGGAACCCATTCAGGCTGCTCAGATATCCACAGGCACTTTAGAATGGCAGATCCAAAGGTACGAGGAGGAGCATCACAAGAGGTAAGGCCCAAAGGTGGGAAGGTGGGAAAATTTTTATATTTTCATAGGGTGGAGGAGACACCCACTGCATTCCCAGGAAAGAACACCATTAGATAAAACTCTTTCGTTCCTTTTACCATTGTCCCTTTATTCCTACTATTTGTTCCTCTGCGTGGGAGGAGAGGCTCATCTGATTGGTGAGTTGGGTTGAATATGTCAGCTCATGACCTTGTTCTCTCTCTTCACTTGTTCTCAAACAGAAAATAATCTCTTCCTGCTCATTTACTTATGTGTAATTATCTCAATGAGTTGCCACAGAAGCCAGGGTCCTCTGCTGTCTGAACACAACTCTCCTAACAGTAAGTCCCAAAGCCTATTGATAGAAAAGTAGAGAAAATCTCCATTTGGCTCAAATATAAGTCACATGATCTAGTCTGGTATGGTCATTATTAAAGCTGATATTTTGTCTACAGTCTGACTTTGTCAACTTAGTTCCAAACCTGGAGAAGAGACATAAGGTGAGTAGCACCCATAAACTCGTAAATATTTCAAGACTAATGGTGGCATTTCAACCATGATCAGAACATGATCATTTTGAATTGGGAAAGCAGGGTGTATGTGGACTAGAGGGAATAAAGCTAGAGATCAATAGAAGAGATGTATGGCCACTGATACCGTCCAGGATAGAAAAGACGAAGGTTTGAACTAAGGTGGTTCTGATGAAGAGGAGGAGATAAATTTTGCCAGAGTCAAAATCTGCAGAGCTTCGTGACTGATTAGGTGTGGGGTGTAAGAGTGGAACCAGAGTCCAGAAAGATATCTAGGTTCCCGGACTTTGTTTTTACTGAGTTACAAATCTGCTTCAATTTTATTTACGGCAGCCTGCTCTGCTTCTCTGGATTGAAGTCTTATTTTTTTCCCTCATAATCCTTTATCCCCAAGATTCCTCTTAGAAGCTATCCCACACTTCCTGTGACCAAGCTCATTGCAATCTCATTATATAAATTTTGCAGGGATCTGCCAGATGAGCTGCTTCCTCATATTTTGTCTCAGCTTTAGCCTCCTTTCTTCTTTCTTCTCTCTTTAACCATCTCACTCAAATTTAGCACTGTCATTTCCTCAATGCCATAGCGGCAGATTTGTCTGTGTCTTACAGGAAACTTACACACCTTGTGACAAGAAACCACCATTATTGATCTGTCCAGGAAAACTAGTCATAAGAACAAGGTATAAATGTATAAATGGCCCACTGATGAAGGAACCCAGAACTGAGACAAGGATAAGTCAAAGGGTGGGATCAGTTCTAGAGCTAACTTCCAACAATTTCAGTGTCTGTGCATAACTAAAAATAGGATTTTCTTCCAGTGCTTCTCAATTAATTAAATTTTTCACTTTTATCTGGCATCAGATACATAGGAAACTATAAAGAAAAATAGTTTAAAGATATAATTGTGGTATTGGAGGATACAATATTGGGAGAAAGAAAAAGGTTTTGGTTGCAAGGGAAAGATGATTATAGAATAATAGCTCTCCACAAATACAGAGAAAATTAAGGATCATCAATATTATCAGAAAGTCTCTGACTCTAGCCAATTGAATCATCAGTTACTTATAATGGAAGACATGATCCAAGATGGCAAACTAAGCACTAGTATTTAAATTTTCTTACTTTCAAAATCCCCTTAGATGATGAAAAAATTTAAAAATCAAAATAAAATTCACCACCACTGGGAAAACAAGAAGTGCGGAATACTAGTTCTGGCAGGTTTGGGTAGACTAAAACACCTGAAAATTCTCCCACTTTGAATTCTCCCACTTAAATGCTTGTAAGTGATGAATAAATATTACACATTATTTAAATACATAACTATATATGTAAGAAAGAAGAGAAATTCCCCCGTTGTAGATAAATGAGGAAGTGAAAGCAGAGTGTTAAACATGTAAATTGGCATTAGTGTTTCCCTGAGAGGAGTAAGGGAGGAAATTAAACAGTAGCTACTTTTTTTTTTTTTTTTGATGGACTCTTGCTCTGTCGCCCAGGCTGGAGTGCAGTGGGGGCAATCTCAGCCCACTGCAATCTCTGCCTCCCAGGTTCAAGTGATTCTCCTGCCTCAGCCTCCCAAGTAGCTGGGATTACAGGCACCCGCCACCACGCCCGGCTAATTTTTGTGTTTTAGTACAGATGGGGTTGCATCATGTTGGCCAGGCTTGTCTAGAATCCCTGATCTCAAGTGATCCACCAGCCTCGGCCTCCCAAAGTGTGGGATTACAGGTGTGAGCCACCACGCCCAGCCAACACTAGATACTTTTTATAGGCTTAGTGTTTAAAGTCCATGTAGAACTAGGAAACAAAACCTTAAGGCTTCAAAAGGAAGAAACTTGAAACTAAAACACCTGCATAAAGTGTGAACCCTCAAAAGACTACCTTTTAATAAATGAATGGTGGGTCGGGGGGGAAAATCCACCCATCAGCACAGAGAGATGATAAGCAAGTTTGTCTTTGTATGAGTTCTGGGAAAAACATAAAATTTCCCCTGAAATAACTAAAGCCCAGGACCATGCCACATCAATATGCGTGCTCTGGGAAAGTCCAAAGAAGGAATTACCATAAAAATTGTTCCTAGGCCAATGAAATTTCCAGGGCTCAGCAGAAACAAATGCAAACTGGATTTTGAAGGACACAGCAGAAGCCCAGGCCACAGTGACACCAGCAAGATGGCAAACTAGAAGATATTAGGCTTCATCCTCCCTCTCACACAAAAAAGATAGTTATCTATGAATGATAATAGCCTTAAGAGGGCTCTAGGGTCCGTTTAAGAATTTACAGCAACAGATTAGATTTAAAAAGAAAAAAAAGAAGAATGATTACACAGAAATAATTTCTGGGGAGAATGGTGTACCTAAGACATCTGGAGATGGCTAGAAACAAAGACAGGCTGGCGCTATTCAGATCAGCCAGGCAGTAGGTGGCTGGCTCTGCAGAAAACATGGGCATTTTCACCACTAAGGCAACCAACAGCCATCCCTGCTGCAGACTCCCAAAGAGAAGATGCTGCTGCATGCCACCTTGCACACCATTATCAGTGCAGCAATGAGGATGCCTGTGCCCTAAGCACACCACGCCAGACTCAAGCCATGGTTCCTCCACATGTGACCATGCTTCAGACCCCAACTCTGTGCCTTTTCTCCATGGACACTATACATCAGACACTGGTGCCACTACCACTGCAAGCATGCCCTCAAGATGAACCTGGCAAAAAAGAGAGCCTCTTAGCCATGACTTCCCCAGTGGAACAAAAAGAGATTGGAAGGACCACAATAGCCTTCACCACTGAAGACCCTAACAGCTCTCACTATTGCTGAGGACACCTACTGCGTTGGCCACTGAGAATACCTGCAATCTTTGTCAACACCAATCTCAGCTGACAGAGCTGCATGGAGACTAAACTTCTGCACCTTCAGTGGAGCTAGAACTGCTGCACTCCTTCACCCCCAGCTGGTACCTTTTGTCCCATCTCAAGGGGAAGATTTTTCTCTGCTAAAATCAGTCTATAAAGTCTAGAAGAGATGACTGCTCCATCAATGTGCAGACATCAAAGAAAGGCAACAAGAAAAAAACAAGAAAACAAAATACCACCAAAAATTGCATGCCTGTAATCCCAGTTACTTGGGAGGCTGAGGCTGGAGAATCACTTGAAGCCAGGAGGCGGAGGTTGGAGTGAGCTGAGATACCACCACTGCACTCCAGTCTGGGCAATTTAGTGAGGCTCTGTCTCAAACAAAACAAAACAAAACAAAAACAAACAAACAAACAAAAAAACCCAATGATCTTCCAGTAACTGACACCAAAGAAATGAATTCCAAATTTGCCTGACAAATAACTCAAAATAATTGTTTGGAGAAAGCTCTGTAAACTACAAGAGAACACCCAAAGAATTTAACAAAATTAGAGAAATAAGATATTAACAAAATGGAAAATTTAGCAGAGGGATTAAATCATTTTTTAAAATAAATTCTAAAGCTGAAGAATGTGATGAATGAAATGAAAAAAAGGCAATAGAAATATCAGTAGCAGAATTGAGAAGCAAAAGAATTTGTGAATTTGAAGACATTATTTAAAAAATATCCAGTCAGTGGATAAGGAAGACTGAAAGAAAAAGAGAAAGAATTCCTATGGAATTTATGAAACAGCATCAAGGCAGCTAAGATTTACATTGTAGGAATTTAATAAAGAGAAGAGATCAAGAAAAGGACCAAAAGTTTATTTGATGAAATGATGTCTGGAAACTTTCCAAATCTAGGAAAAGATATAGACATACAGGTACAGAAAGCTCAACTATCTCCAATCATATTCAATCCAAAGAAGGCTACACCAAGACATTTTGTAATCAAACTGTTAATAGTCAAAGACAAAAAGAATCTTGAAAGCAACAGGAGAAAAGAAGGTCTTATTATAAGGGGATCCCTAAAAGGCTATCAGGGGATTTCTCAGCAGTAATTCTGCAGGCCAGGAAACAGTGGGATGATATATTCAAAGTGCTGAAAGAAAAAAAAATGTCCAAGTGGCTAGGCACAGTGGCTCATGACTGTAATCCTAGCACTTTTGGATGCTGAGGCTGGAGGATTGTCTGAGGTCCAGAGTTCAAGACCAGCCTGGCCAAAATGGTGAAACCTCATCTCTAGTAAAAACACAAAAGTTAGCCAAGTGTGGTTGCGGGTGTCTGTAATCCCAGATACTCAGGAGGCTGAGGCAGGAGAATCACTTGAACCCAGGAGGTGGAGGTTGCAGTGAGCTGAGATTGCACCACTGCACTTTAGGCTGGGCAACAAGAACAAAACTCCGTCTCAAAAAAAAAAAAAAAAAGAATAAAGAAAAGATATTCAACAAAAAATACTTTATACAGCAAAGCTGTGCATCAGAAATGAAAGAAATACTTTCCCAGATGTGCAAAAGCTGAGAGAGTTTATCACCACTACATCTACTTTATAAGAAATGCTCAGTGGAGTTCTTCAACCTGAAAGAAGGGACACTAACTGATAACATGAAAACATGTAAAGTAGAAAATCAATTTCAGAATATTCTAGTACTGTAATTGTGATATGGATATCATTTATATCTCTAGTGTAAAGGTTAAAATGCAGAAGTATTAAAAATAATTTATAGCTATAATAATTTGTTAATAGATACACAATATAAAAGGATGTAAATTATGACATCAAAAACATAAAATGTGTGGGGAGGTAAAAAGTATAAAGTATTTGTATGCAATCCAAATAAAGTTGTTATCAGCTTTCATTGATATAACTACAAGATGTTTTACATAAGCATAGTGGTAACCACAAAATAAAAATAAAAACCTATAATAGGTATATGAAAGATAAAGAGAGAAATTAAAGCATACATACCACTACAGAAAATCATCTAATCACAAAGGAAGACAGCAGGAAAGGAAGAAATGAACAAAGGATCTATAAAGCAATCCTAAAATAATTTAACAAAAGACAGTAATAAATTTTTACTTATCAATAACCTTGAATGTGAATGTGTTAAATTCTCCAATCAAAAGGTATAAAATGGCTGAATAGACTTTTTTAAAAGACCAAGCTATATGCTGCCTACAAGAGACTCACTTCACCTTTAAGGGAGCACATAGACAGAAAGTCAAAAGATGGAGAAAGGTAGCCCATGCAAATAGAAACCAAAAGAGAGGAAGAGTTACTATATTTATGTCACACAAAATAGACTTTCATTCAAAAACTATAAAAACAGATGAAGAAGATTATTAATAATAAAAATGGGTCAATTCTTCAAGAGAATATAGCAATTATAAATTTATAACCACTCAATATCAGAGCACCTAAATATATAAAGCAAATTGAATTGATATTAAGGGAGAGATCAACTGCAATAGAATAATAGTAAAATTGTTGAATGTTCCACTTTTGACAATGAATAGATTGTCAAAATCAATAAATCCCATAGGCTTTCTTTATTCCTTTCCATTATTTTTTCTCCTCTGATTGGATATTTCAAATAACCTGTATTTGAATTCACACATTCTTTCTTCAGATTCTCAATTCTGCTGTTGACACCTCTATATGCTTCAGACACAAAATCAGCAAAGAAATATCACACTTGACCTACACTTTAGAGCAAATTGACCTAACTAACATCTATAGAACATTCCATTGAACAGTAGCAGAATAGGTATTCTTCTCAAGTATACATGAAACATTCTTCAAGATAGATCACATGTTAGGACACAAAACAATTATTAATAAATTTAAGAAGATTGAAATCATATTGCTGATTTCAACCACAATGTTCCAACCACAACGTTATGAAACTAAAAATCAAAAACAGGAGGAATGTTGGAAAATTTACAAATATATGAAAATTAAACAACACATGAACAATCAATGGTTTGAAGAATAAATCAAATAGAAAATTAACAAAATCTCAAGACAAACAAAAATGAAGATATGTTCTAAAACTTATGATATGCAGCAAAAGCAGTTTTAAAAGGAAAATTTGTAGCAATAAATGCCTACATTAAAAAATATAAGAAATACCTTAAATAAACAACTTAACATGATACCTCAAGAAACTCGACAAAGAAGAACCAATTAAGCCTGAAAATCAGTAGAAGGAGGAAAATAACAAAGATTAGAGTAAAAATAAATAAAATAGAGACTAGAAAAAAATCATTGAAAAGATCAATGAAACTAATGGTTGCTTTTTGAAAAGATAAAACTGACAAAGTTTTAACTAGACAAGCATAAAAATAGACAAAACTGAAATAAATAAAAATTACAAATGAAAGAGAAGACATAACTGATACCACAGAAATAAAAAAGGTTATAAGAGACTACTATAAACAACTATATTCCAACAAATTGGATAACCTTAAAGAAACAGATTAATTCTTAGGAACATACAATCTACTGACATTGAACATGAAATAATAGAAAACCTGAATGCGCCAAAAATGAGTAAGAAAATTGAATCAGCAATTTAAAGAATCTCCCATCAAAGAAAAGCGCAGGACCTGTTACCTTCTGGGCTGAATTCTACCAACAATTTTTAAAAAGAATTAACACCAATCCTTCTCAAACTATTGCAAAACATTTGAAGACAGAATACTTCTAAACTCATTTTACAAGGTGAGCATTACTCTAATACCCAAACAAGACAAGGACACTACAAGAAAAGGAACTACAGGCCAAAATCCCTGATGAACATAGATGCAGAAATCCTCAACAAAATTCTAGCAAACCAAATTCAGCTGCACATTCAAAGAATCATTCACCATAATATCAAGTGGAATTTATCCCTGGCATGCAAGGATGATTCAACATAAGCAAATCAATAAATTGATACATCACATTAACAAAATGAAGTACAAAAACTATATAATCATCTCAATAAATGCAGATGCAAATAAATGCAAAAAAAAGCATTGTAAAACATTTAGCATCCTTTTATAATAAAAACTCTCAACACATTAGGATAGAAGGAATGTACCTCAACATGATATAGGCCATATATCACAGCCCACAGCTAACATCATACTCAACGGTGAAAACTTAAAGCTCTTTTTCTAAGCTCAGGAACAAGGCAAGGATGTCCACTATCACCACTTCTTTTCAACATAGTTCTGGAAGTTCAAACCAGAGCAAGTAAGCAAGAAAAAAATCCCAAAGGCATCAAAATGGAAAAGGAAGAAGTACAGTTGTCTCTGCTTGAAGATAACATGATCTTACACACAGGGAACCATAAAGACTCCACCAAAAAACTGTTATACAGTAGTATACAAGATACAACTTTAACGTACAAAATCAGTAGCATTTCTATACACTAACAACAAACTATCTGAAAAAGGAAATCAAGAAGACAATCCCATATAAAATGGAATAACATACTTAGGAATAAATTTAACCAGGTAAATGAAAAGTCTCTATACCAAAAACTATAAAATGTTGGTGAAAGACATTGAAGAAGATACAAATAAATGGATTGAAAGAATTAGTACTGTTAAAATGTCCATACTACCCAAAGAGATTACAGATTTAATGTAATCCCTATTAAATTTTGAATAAAATTTTTAACAAACAGAAAAAAATCCTAAAATTTGTATGGAACCACAAAAGGCCCCAATACAAAAAACAATTTAGCAAACTAATTCTGCTAAAATTTAATGCCATTTAATTTGACATGGTGAAATTTGTTCTTGAGCAGAAAGAACAAAGCTAGAGGTATTGCATTACCTGATTTCAAAATGTACTCAAAGCTTAATAATCAAACAAGCATGGCAACGACATAAATGCAGAAATATAGACCAATAGAACTGAGTAGAAAGCCCATAAATAATTTCACAAATTTATGCTCAATTGATCTTTGGCAAAGTACACACAAGAACAGGAACAAGAACACACAATGGGGAAAAGACAGTGTTTTCAATAAATGGTGTTGGGAAAACTGGGTATCTACATGCTGAATAATAAAATTGGATGCTTATCCTACACTATACACAAAAATCAACTTAAAGACTTAAATGTTAAAACTTGAAACTGTAAAATACTGGAGAAAACATAAGGAAAAACTTCTTGACTTCAATCTTGACAAAGATTTTTTTTGGATCTGTTCCCAAAATTATCGGCAAAACCAAAAAACAAAAAACAAAAAAAAACCAAAGACAGTATCTGTGAACCATATATCTGACAAGAGTTAGTATGCCAAATATATGAGAACCTCATGTAAACAACAAGGAAACAAATAATTCAGTTAAAAAGTCGGCGAAGAACCTGAATAGATATTACTCAAAAGAAGACACACAAATGGCCAGCAGGTATATAAAACAGGTATATATTAAACATTACTAATCATCAGAGAAATGCAAATTAAAACAACAGTGGAATAGCACCTCATACCTGTTAGAATGTCTACTATCAAATAGACAAAAGATTACAAGTGTTGCCAAGGTTGTAGAGAAAAGGGAATTGTCTGTGGGAATGTAAATTAAAACATTCATTATAGAAAACAGTATAATAATAGAGTTACCATATGACCCAGCAATCTCACTACTGGGTTTACATACAAAGGAAATGAAATCAGTATGTCAAAAAGATATCTGCACTCCCATGTTCACTGCAGCATTACAATAACCAAGATATGGAATCAACTTCCCTGTCCATCAACGAAAGAATGGATTTTTAAAATGTGGTATGTATACACAATGTAATACTATTCAGCCTTCAAAAAGAAGGAACTTATATCATTTATGACAATGTAGATGAATCTGAAGAGCACTATGTTGAGTGAAGTAAGTCAGGCATGGAAAGACAAATACCACATGATCTCACTTACCTGTGGTATCTAAATAACTCCAATTCATAGAAGCAAAGAATACAATGGTGGTTGCCAGGGATTGCGGGGCAATGGGGAGTTATTGGACAAAGGATGTAACATTTCAGTTAGAAAGTTTTGGAGATCTATTATACAGCATGGTGTTATAGTTAATAGTAATGTATTCTATATTTGAAGACTGCTAAAAGATTACCTTGTAAATGTTCCCACTATAAAAAATGGTAAGTATGCAAAGTGATGTATATGTTAATTAGCCAAATCTAATCATTTCACAATGTATACATATATCAAAACATCACATTGTGTACCATAAATATATACAATGTTTATTTGCCAATAATGCCATAATAGCCTTCACACACACGCAAAAAATAAACACACCCAGGCCACATGGAATCCCCACATTGTACAGGACACTTCTCAATGTAAAATCACAAAATCTACCAAACTACCATAAACAAGGTTTAAATACGTGAGAGGAAGAAAGATTGGTAGAGGCTAGAGTTCAAGACCAGTCTGAGCAACATAGTAAGACCCCATCTCTAGAAAAAGAAAATTAAAACTTAGCTGGGCATGGCGGTGCACCACTAGTTCCAGCTACTTGGGGGGTTGAGGTGGGAGGATTGCTTGAGTCCAGGAGTTTGAGTTTGCAGCAAAACTATGATCATGCCACTGTGCTACAGCCTGGGTGATAGAGTGAGATTCTGTCTCTAAAAATATTATAATAAATATAAATACATTAAATAAATAAATATAAATAAAATAAAATATGTGATAAACTCAGGATTAAATGTCTAAAACTTCAAGTAGTAGATTTATCTGAGAATTACAGTGTATTTAAACTTTAAGCTTGTTAAAAATCATAAAATCAAGTGTTAAGCCAATAATAGTAAAACACAACAAATAACAAAAAACTCTGTGAAGGAATGATAATAATGCCAATAATAATTTATTTTTTGAGGACTCAATGTCATTTCAGGCACTGTCTTAAGCATTTTCACAAATAATTTTACTGAATTACCAAAACAACACTATATTTATTTATGTACAATTGTTATTTCAATTTTACACATCAAGAAGCACAAAAGGTTAATTAATTTAACCAAAACTGGAGAGCTAGTAAATAATGGAGGCAAAATGTAAATCCAGACAATCCTCTGAAACCATCCTTTTAACCATTTTGCTAATAAAATCTCAAAAAATGTAATCATTGAAATAGAAAATAAATAGGTTAAACAATAAAATAGATAAACAGTTGAAGAAAGAACTAGCAAACTGGAAGATATAGATTAAGAAATTACCTAAAATGCAATGAGATAATGAAATGAAAATTTGGCAAGACTAATTAAGAGTCATGAGAATAGAATGAAGTCTAGGAAACTTCTAACATAAGTTTCTGAGGGAAAGAATTCAAATAATGCTGCAGCAGCATAATAATAAAGAGATAATAACCAAATATTTTCTAAACTTGAAAAAAGGCATGATACCTTCGACTTGAGTTATGAATCTCTAGCAAAATAAATCCACATTTAGACAAATCATAGTGAAATTGCATAATATCATATATAAAAGTCTTAAAGGCAACTGGAGAGAAAAGATAGATTAATTATAAAGAAACAACAATTAAATAGATTTCTCAAAGAAAGCAGTAGAAGCTAGAAGACCATAGAATAAAATATGACAACTGTTGTGCACAAAGCTATGCTATTGATCTTAAATTCTGCTTTTGGACTTTTTGGACAAATAAACTCACAGACCCTATCAGAAATGATGGGAAAGTTTAAGTTCTTAAAGAAAGAAATTGATTAAGAAGAAGTGGAATGTAAGAAGCCATAGATAATGTTTAATGTGAGTATTAAGGTAAAGAAGGGATGATCATACAATACAAACAAGTTCAAACTCCTGATCACATGATACTCCAATTTCATCCTTTGAAGCCCTCCATGAGCTCCAGGCACATGGCACTGGCAGGCAAAATAAAAAATGTAAAAAAGCTGTGTTAGTTTTATGAAAGGAAAATGAAAATGTCCATGGACCAGAAACAGAAAATCAAAACAGAAAATGTAAATGGAGAAAATAAGAAAGCAAGGATATCAAGAGAAAGAACATGAAAGCATGGAAATAGAAAGTACAGAGTTCTGAGCTGGGACTAAATTTGATGTGCCTGAGGAAACCTGAGGCTAATGTGTTTGAAGTGAATTATGCAAGGGGAAGAGTGGTAGGAAGATCTGTAGTATTAGTTGGAGTCCAAAACAGGCTTAGGTTGAATTTAAGTGAGATAAAATAGAATAATAATAAAAGGGAAAAGAACAGACTATTTCAATAAACAGTAGTGAACAATTTATATGTTTGAAAAAAAGTTAAATGCCTACCCCTAATTTTAAATTAAAAAAATACATAAAGATAAAAACAGTAAAAGTTAGATTCCTACCTCATACCACATATACACATAATGTATTGAGTGAATATATAATAAAACTATGGAGGCATTGTAAGAAAATATTAGAATGTTTTATAACACGGCAACATGGTCTGATAGAAAATGACAGAAATATAGGAAACTTAGAAGCCAAGATTTTAAAAAATTGAGTTCAACTGTGCAAAAACTAACCTTCCATATTTTAAAATTCACTGTAAACAAAAAGTGAAGTGAAAGATTGTACAAAAACATTGGCATCATGTACAATGGAGAAATGGTCAAAAGCATAATGTTCAGTAGTTGTTTTCAGAGTGGCATAAATAGACTGGACATGAGTATGAGGGAACTTTCTAGAGTGATGAAAATACTTTAAATCATGATAAGGGTTTGGATTACTTGAATGCATACATTTGTCAAATTGATGGAACTATGCACATAAAATCTGTGTATTTCACTGTTATAAATTATGCCTTAATAAATAATTCCTATAAAAACTGTAAGAAAAACACAAATAACATAGAAAATGGGCAAAGGCTGAACACAGGACTCTTTCTCTCTCCTGCTGCCATGTGAAGAAGGACATGTTTGCTTCCTCTTCTACCATGATTGTAAGTATCTGGAGGCCTCTCTAGCCATTCGGAACTGTGTGTCAATTAAACCTCTTTCCTTTATAAATTGCCCAATCTTGGGTATGTCTTTGTTAGCAATGTGAGAACTAATGAACACACCCCACAAACTGATTTCCCAGATGTTATGGGTGGAGATATAAATTGATACAGCCTTACCTTAGAAACATTGAAGACTATTTAACAAGAATATTTAATATGCATAATCTAGCAATACTAGATTTACAAATTTATCCTTCAGATAGTCCAGCAGGAGTGCATAATATGCTTGTACAAAGACATTTGTTTGAACTTTGATTTTATAATATGAATTTTTTTGGAATCTCCTTAATGTCCACCAGTGGTGAGAAGGATTAAAATATATTATGATAGTACTTAATGCCACTGAACTGTACACTTAAACATGGTTTAAATGATCAATTTTATGTTATGTATCTTTACTACAATAAAAAATAAAAAAGTTATGATTTATCTATATAACACACTACTATTGAGACTTTTAAAATAGTATAATAGATCTATTTGAAAATATTTCATGATGGTTTGTTAGATAGGTATACTTCTAAATGTTTATATACTTACATGTATGTATAAGTATGTACACAAAAATAGAAAATTATCTAGAGAGCTACCTGTAAAGGTTTTAGCAATAGTAAACATTTGTGTTAACTTACAGGAAAGACTTTAACTGTTTACTTTATATACCTCCAAATGTTTATTCATTCATAAGAATGAGTGTCTGGTTGTTTTAAAATTAAAATACATTGCTTGAGCCCAGGAGTTTGAGACCAGTCTGGGCAAAATGGTGACATCTGGTCTGTACATAAGACGAAAATCAGCCAGGTTTGGTGGCATGTGCCTGTAGTCCCAGCCACTTACGAGGCTGAGGTGAGAGGTTTGCTTGAGCCTGAGAGGCAGAGGCTGCAGTGAGGCGAGATTGTGCCACTGCATTCCAAATTGGGTGACAGAGTGAGACCCTGTCTCAAATTTAAAAAAGAAAAAATAAGATATAGACTTCAAACCATATTACCAAGATTTCAAAAATTTTGTGAATAAAAAAAGACACACTGTATTTATAAAGCTTCTAGGGGCTGTAGTAGATACATAATTTTGGATGTGGTATAGGTTGGCCTATATATACAGAATATGTGACTAAAATTAAGTGTAATCACAATAACTTTTTATGTAACTTTGTTTTAATTCTAATTTGGTAACAGTGACTCAAAATAAATAGAATCATATTTTAGGTGGAAACTCGATGACCCATGTAAGTGGCAGGGCTGGAGTTCTGTGCTGTCTGGGCAGAGAAAGCACTTGGACTGAATGATGATGGTCACAGACAGCTCTCTCTGTGAAGTCCTGCAGAATCACTGACCTTGAGTTCATGTGCTCTAAGCTTCACTGTCCCTCCACCCCAAGATCCTAATTTATTTTATTCCATCCTGTTTTCTCTTGTAAATAGAAGAGCACAAGTTGACCTTTCTCAAAAGAGCCAGCAGTAATCTGGTTCTGATAACAAAGTTCCTGTCACTCCTGTGTCTATTGGTTCTCCTAGGTAGTTTCTTCAGGGCTGCGCCAACTTCACTTCACAGTAGATCAGTAGATGAAGGAATAGTGCCATGGAGAATAGCATCCAGAAGAGGTATACTGGAAAGCTAATGCCCCAGGATCTCTGAAGAACATTATCAGGTCTGAGGCTTGGGGTCATGGATGGTTTTCAAAGGGCAGAATCCTCCATAACCTTACATAGCGTCTTCATAGTCCACATCCGTAATGTTTGCTTTCCTCAGCCTGGAATAGATGTCTAAGGAAACCTGGAAGCAAAGGTTAGGACTAGAACAGGGAAGACAAGCAGAATATGCCTCCGCTGGTCCTCTTCCCCAGTCAGCTTGGATGCATCTTATCATGGCTCATCACACAATGCAAAAATCAGGGCCTCTTGAAAAACTGTGGTCCAAGGCCAGCATTTTCAGAGTGCCTGTATCCCACTGGCAGACTACAGAGATGATCCTGATAAGCTGCAAACTGATGCAAACATACAATGCCTTTCCTCATTCTTATGGGCCATTGTTAGGCAGCCCCATGGGCTGTCATCTTTTAAAAGGTTGTCAGAATTTTATGTTCATAAATTAAATTTAGCATGTCACTGGAGTTTACCAAGGATTTGAATTTTGTCCTGAGATATTTGGCTGCCACACTACACTAGACAAAACTGCAAAGCACCTACTGTTTTTGCACACATGCACAGAGTTGGAATTTCTGCAGTTTTAAGAAAGTATTTTTGTATCAGCTATATCTTGAATTATTCAAAGTTTACCAAATGCTAATTTTTAGTGACACAAATTACTATTAACTTAGGTTTGTTCAACATTAATTTACTTCCTGTAGATTGTTTGGTTAACCTTATAATACAAAATGATGGATGTATGGCTCAATAATATTTTAGGATAAAGATTTTCCAATAAATAGAATTTTGAGACTAGGTATGCACCCTAGTTTAACTAAAAATCATTCATGTGTGCATTGCTAAAGTAAGTGAATTTTTAAGCCTCCAAAATTTCCTTGTACAATGACCCTTTATTGTTGTAACTACATGTTTTTACCTCAATTGCGTTGGGAGATAGAGAAGAGGTAGACCATGGGATTTTTGCTCTAAGTGGCTATAATTTAAGAAGTTTGAGAACCAGTCCCCAGAAGAAAGAAAGAACATGGAGAAGAGAACAATAGAGACTCTTACCTGGTCCTCCATATGTGTCCCCAGGGTTTCTGCTGCGGAGAAAAGGCAAGTGCTATGACATTCCACTTACATTTAAAGTCCTTCATTAAACTTGTGTTAAGAAAAGCTTCTTCCTCTCCCATCCATTTCCCATTAATTGATTTCCATTAATATTTTCTGTCTTGCTTTTCTGCTTATCACAAGTATGATTCCCTTAGTAGCCAGAGGAAAATTGGCAGCCTGGGGGTGGGAAGGTAAGTAGAGCCCCTATGCCAGGAAGGGCCTTTATACGTCTCAGCTATTCTGGGCCGACCATGTGTAGGATGGGACAAAAGCACCGGCTAGGCAGCTGTGCTGGGGTTATGAGGAGCGTGTCAGGCTACTCAAAGAGGGCAGGCAGAAGCCATCACCTCTGATGCTGCCACATGACTGGGGAGTGAGGCATAAAATGTAGGCCTTACAATGACACCTTATTGTTAACTACATGTTTTTACCTCCATTGTGTTGGGAGGTTGGGAAAAGGCAGGCCATAATGGGATTTTTGCTCTTTCTAAGTGACTATAATTTAAGAAATTTGAGAGCCCAGCCCCAGAGAAAAGAAAGAACCTTAGCATTAGCTCTGGGCTCTACTCAAGGTAGCTCCAGACCCAAGGACAGCCATTAAGTATACACGGTGATGCTCACAGCCTTCTGCTCTGAAGAATGCTGTTGTCTGCCATGCACAGCCACTGATTGTTCTCTTGGTTCTAGGAAAGACAAAAGTTAGAGACGAATTTACTCCCCCGTGTCTCACCTGCTGCTGATTCCTGCTCCAGCTGGTTATAGTACACCAACGAATAAACATCATGCCCACTTACAACATTCACTGCAAGAGAAGGAAGGAGACTTCATGACACAGCTCCTGATTCCTGTCTTTAAAATTACTCCATACCTTCCACCTGTCACAGCCATGAAGACAGATAAGTCATTTGTTTGTAGTAGAGGCTGGGGCACAGCAAAGTCAGGTCTGGCTAGCAGATGTTATCCCATTGTCACTTCCCAAGCTTGCTGTACCAACTTTGGCCTGGGTCATTTGGAAAGGCTCACCATTTTCATATGTAGGCTGTAGCTGTCCTGGGGTAGGTGAGTTGAGGTAGGGGAACTCTTGGGGCACAGGGCTGGGAAGGCTCCTGCAAACACAGAGACACATGTTACTTATCTGAAATTACATCCCAGATAATGCAGATATCACACTGAAGGAGAAAAGCCTATGACAAATGGTCCTGAGCAGAATACTGAGTTATGGGGAAATGAGCAGCTAGAAGGCACAGCAGTGTGGCACGAGCCATGGCCCTCTGCACAGGCTGTGGGGCACTGCAGACCAAGCACATGAGCGTAAGGCATGGTATTGCCCATTCCCAGAATAGTGTCATTTGCATCATGAGTGCTCCCTAAATATTAAATGAATAAATATTGACTCACTCCAGATGGAAAACACTTTGCTTGGCAGAACAAGCAATTTGAGGAAGGGGCAAAAGAAAATGCTTCTTCTTGTGCAGGTACCAGTGAAAGAGTGCTACTCTCATTTGAAAAAAAAAAATCTGTTTATTGTTGGCATAAATGATAATGCATTATATTAAAAAGACAACTAAACATTGGTATCTCTAGACGGGAGTATTTTAAAAAATATTTTCCTCCTCTAAACATCTAAAGAATTTCACCAATAACTGTTCGGTATGTTTATTCCTGTCTGTCTTACATTCCAGAAATGTACATGTATCTTACCTACCCTAAAATACTTTAAAACTTTCAAGAGCTTTTTATATTTTCACACCTCTCAGCACTCAACGGAATGGCTTACAGATCCTCAAATATTGGTTGACTGATTGAATGAATGCATGATCCTGGTGAAAGCTATGTGATTTTATTTTTATTTATTTATTTATGGGACAGAGTCTCGCTCTGTCACCCAGGCTAAAGTGCAGTGGTGCCATCTTGGCTCACTGCAACCTCCAGCTCTCAAACTCAAGGGATTCTCTTGCCTCAGCTTCCTGAGTAGCTAAGACTACAGGCATGCACCACCATGCCCAGCTAATTTTTTGTATTTTGGTACAGATGGGGTTTCACCATGTTGCCCAGGGTGGTCTGGAGTCCTGAGCTCAGGTGATCCACCCACCTCAGCCTCCCAAAGTGCTGGAATTACAGGTGCGAGCCACCGTGCCCAGCTGCAATGTGATTTTAATATTCTGCAGTGGTATTGAAAGGGATCAATAGGAAAAATGACAAAAAGATTTAAAATTGTTAATGTACGAAATCTAAAAGAAGGGAAGTGACAATGAATTGTTCAAAGCTGCCAGTAGGAGAACTCAGGAGTGAGTTCTGGGTATAATAAAACAGAAAAAAAAAGTTCAGGAGAGAACAAATCTAAATCTATTTTTAAAATAGATTTTTCTGCATTATTGGCACATACAGCGAAAACAGGCCTCACCTGAGTGGATCCCTGGTTGAACGTCTTCCTGCAAAACAAACAAATGAGCATACACATAAATAGAAGAACCCTCACTGTCAGTGCTCTTATACATCCTGCACAGGGATATGCCTCATGCTTAGATGCCCATTGCGGGTGCCACTGTGTGCCCAGCAGACATCCTGGCAATCATTTCCAGAGCCTTCATTTCACAGACGGAAACTCGAGTCCTGAATAATTAAGTGAGATTCCCAAAGCCAGTTAGTACCAGATCTAGGACCTGGGACCCAAGTCTCTAAACTTGTATATTTATTGTATGTTTTGGTTTTGTTTTACAACCACACCACCCAATCTTATGGTGACAAAAGTCCTTGGAGGCAGGTGCTGCCATAACCATGCTATAGATGGTGTGAGGTACCCAAAGATGTCAGAAAAGCTTGGAATTTAAATGAGAATCTCGTAGTGTCCTCTCTTGCCCTGTCTCCAACTTCCTCAGTGAAGAGGAGACCAAGGTTAAATATATAAATAAATATGTAATTACCAATCGTGATAACATGTGAATCTAAATAACTTGGAACTCATAACGGGAGAGGACAATTGCAGGCTGTGCAGGCCAGGCAAAGCCTCTTGGAAAAAATGACATTTCAGAGGAAAGTTGAGAAATTTCCAGCAATAAGTAGAACATGTGGACGTGTGAACGTGCATCTCAGAGAGAAGAAAAAGCATGTGACAATACTTGAAGGTGACTAAGAATTGATGCACTGACTTTAGTACTGGGACATAGTCAGGATAGCTGGAACTGCTAACCATATTTCTCTTCTGTGGCAAATTATTTTAAATAGTTACATTTGTTTGTTTGTTTGTTTGTTTGAAAGAGAGTCTTGCTCTTTCACCAGGCTGGAGTGCAGTGTGCGATCTCGGCTCACTGCAGCCTCCGACTGCTTGGTTCAAGTGATTCTTCTGCTTCAGTCTCCCAAGTAGCTGGGATTACAGGCATGCACCACCACACCCAGCTAATTTGTGTATTTTTAGTAAAGACGGGGTTTCCCCATGTTGGTCAGGATGGTCTCGATCTCCTGACCTCGTGATCTGCCCACCTCAGCCTCCCAAAGTGTCGGGATTACAGGCGTGAGCCACCGCCCCTGGCCAAATCATTACATTTTTGTATAAAAGTTAAATCACAGAAGCACAAAATATCACTCGAACCTCAATTGATAGCACATGAGGGGTGGAGAACTTTACCAAAAATGTTACACTATGTTAATAGGCACTGTTCCTACCTGCTGGGGTTTTTGGCAGATTCACAGGCAAGGTGGTTAACAGCATATACATCTTTTGCAGTATACATGTCACAATTTCAGTGAAAACAAAGATCACAGTAACAAAATGCCACTCTCTTTTAAATACTAACCTATTTTTCTTTTGAGGCCGTAGCAAAATAATAAGGCCACAGTGGCAGGACCAAGGGTGCCGAGGAGCCCCTCAATGACTCCTGAGGTAAGATGATTGCTTCTGGCCCCAGTAGGCACTAGAGGGAGAGACCTGTGCATGATCTGCTCAGAGGAAGGGCTTGGGGCTTAGAGAGCAGACATCTTGGGTGTGGGTTTTACCCAAGGTCTGCTCTTCCAAGTGGCGATTTATTTATTTGTCTGGGGACTTGTGGCTTATCACATTTATGAAAAGAGAAGAGAGGCACCCAACCTTGAGTTCTCTATGCCCCTCCGATACATCACTCATGACAGCACCTCACACAGAGGCCCCACCATTGGTAGCACACCCCCGGAAGCATAGTGGAACCAGCAAAACTCTCCCAGGATGCTGGGAAGGAGACATTGACCAACACAGTTCCATAGCCTGAGCTATACCTGTGAAGTTGAGTGTCACCTCCTCACTGCGCTGGGCCCCCAGGCCATTGTTGGCCTCACAGGAGTAGTTTCCAGAATGTTCTGCAGTCAGGGAAAGGTTGAAAGAGGCTCCTCCTCCAGAGGGGGCTGAGCTGCTCCCCAAGATGACATCCTCGTGATAAAACCAGTACAGGATCGGATGAGAGCCTCTCAGGGCCTCACAGTGAAGCTTCAGCACATCCCCCACCACAGCCTGGGCCCTGGGAGCCCTGAGCATGAGGATGGGACGAGACACTGGGACTGAGGGAGATAGTAGACTGTAAGAGACAGTCTCTGACAATGCAGCAAACCCATAATCCCTGTCCACCGATGCTCAGCCCCACTGAACTTCCTCAGCATGCCCCAGGGAAACTTCGTGTGCCCCAGGGAAACGTGGAGCCCAGTTTGTGACTGGCTGGCTGAATGGAGGGTAGTGGAACTTACTTCTGACAGTGATGCTCACCAGCCCACTGGGTCTGGGACCATAGCCATTTTCAGCTACACAGTAGTATTGCTCAGCATCACTCTCCCTCGCTGTAGGAATCTCATACTCTGCTGTCAGTGAACGCTGGGTCTTTGTCTGAAGGTTTAAACCTATAGCCCCTTTGTACCAAAGGAAGGTGATGTCTCCTGTCCCCATAGCAACTGAGCAGATGAGGACCAGTCTGTCTCCCTCCATCACCTGTCCTCCTGGGGGCTGAGTCTCCAAGCTCACATCAGCAACAGGGACCCCTGTGTGAACACAAGATGACATAGGAAGACCCTGAGTAGGGAGAGTTTCAAAGACAGTAAGTAGATGTGATAGTCCTGAAAGCAAAGAGCATGAGTGAAGTCAATGACATATATAGCTTAATTTGGGTGAGGGGGAAGGGTCTGCTGATTGATTGGGTGATGGTGATAGGATAAGAAAGACACCATAGTATTACTATAGAAGGTGTAGCATCAGCTCTCTCCTTAGAACAGTGTGACTTCCACTACCCTAATCTCTCAAACTTTCATTTTTTCAAAGCACAATAGTATAGTAAAGTGATTATAAGTCCAAATTGTAAATCGAACTGCCTTGTTTGAAGAGTGGTTCCAACTCTTTTACTCGCTGTGTGTGCTTGATCAAATTACTCAACTTCTCTGAGATACAATTTCCCATATGTAAAAGATTGCTGGTAATGACAGTTATCTCCTGCAGTTGGAGGGTTCACAATTACACAATATCTGTGAAGCATTAGGATAGGGACTGCCATGTATAAACTGCTCAATGATTATTGTGGTGGTGGTGGTCCAGTTTCACCAGTATTGAGTTTTTAGCAAGTGTGGGAGAGCACAGCCTTTTGGAAGTATTAAACATTTGCTTCATGGCACGATAGAATGGCAGAGGATGTTGGAATTGTCAATGCTGACGTGGAATAACAAGATGAATTACAAAGCACTCTTTTCTTTCTATTTTTTGGAAATCAAGCTCCAACTGCCCTTCCATAAACCCTGCTCCGGTAACCTATTCTACACATTCCTTCGGCAAAGCCTTCTCTGAGTACCTCAGTCCTTTATCCCCCTTGTCTGTAGCCAACAGCCAGTCCTACACAATGCAGCATCACATATTTAACCGTAGTCATTCAGAGTGCTGGCTGAGCATCACCTTCGTGTAGTCAGGGACCAAACATTATGCAGCTCTTCTCCCCACACCCTCCAGCACAGTGAAGACACACAGTAAGGGTTTCCTAAATACTCTCTGTTTGCCTGAATGGAAACAGACTGAATAAGGGAAGATCCCTTAAGGATCCTAATAATGAGAGAAACTCAGGAATATCTTTCAAACAGCTCCTACTCTTGCAGAGATATAACCCATAACAGTGAGGATTAGCCTCTTGCCACTGTCCCTCTCAGCCTATCTATCCTGGCAGACTGACCCCACTGACACTCACTGTGCACATTTATCTGGGATCTCCGGCTCCTCAAGACTTTGGATGCCATTGTCTGTGCCTCGCACCAGTAGGACCCTGAGTCTTCTTTCCACATGTTGGCGATCTGGAGCTTGGGGGAGCTGCTCCAGCCCGGGCCCAAGGCCTGGGCATCTCTGAAGAAGCAGAACTGGAACTGGGCATCTGAACTCCGTAGAGAGGGCATCTTACAGGTCAGGGTCACTGGGCTCCCCTCTGTGGGATGGGAGGGGCTGACTATCAACAACAGCTCTAGAGAGAGGAATTAAACACAAATGATTAATGGAGTTCAGAGTTTCTGGTAAGAGGCACTTTGTGTCACAGCACTTGCCAACAAGACTCAAAGAAACAGCCAGTTGGACACACAGGCCACTCCACAAGCCTCCACCTCCCCGCACTGGCCCATGGGTCTTCCATGAACTCACCCTGCTCACGCCTGGTACATCCTGCCCCTGTGCAGTGTTATCTTGCAGAAGGCAACCCTTACCTTTGACTTGAATCTTATTATTTTTTGAAGTTCCTATCCATAAACCAAAAGTACCTTTCTTGAAGCCAGTACAATAATATTGAAGACTGTCACTGGAGTTGGCACTGGAGATGGTGAAGCTTGAAGTTTTATTCAAAGTGAATATGCTTCTTTTATCCTTGTAAGCCATATTCATTATCTTCTTCTGTTCCCTTTCCCCTGGCATCTCAGAACCACACTATCTTTTTCAAAAACAGAGTATGGGACCTGCAGGGTTGATCTGTCCAGGAAAGACATAGGAGAATCCAATCCCCTCATCGCTGACTCTGTCCTGCCCCTATTATTGCTGTTTCCATTAGAAGCAATGGGGTGTATTTGCTTGGAAATGCCCAGTACCCATCATCCACACAGCTTCTCTACAAACCTCTATAGAAACCATGATCTAAAGAGCTAATTTAATCCTTTGGGATATTAGGGATATTAGGGGCTCTTTTCTTTTTCTTTTTCTTTTTTTTTTTTTTTTTGAGACAGGATCATGTTCTGACTCTCAGGCTAGAGTTCAGTGATGCTATCTCAGCTCACTGCAACCTCAACTTCCTGGGCTCAAGCAGTTATCTCACCTCAGCCTCTCAAGTAACTGGGACTAGAGACACATGCCACCAAGCCCAGCTCATTTTATTTATTTTTTTTAGAGACAAGGTCTTAGTCTGTTGCTCAGGCTAGTCTCAAACTCCTGGGCTGAAGTGATCCTACCGCCTTGGCCTCCCAAAGTACTAAGTACAGGGGTGAGCCACCGCTCCTGGCCTGGGGCTCTTTTTTGGTGATAAGATGATAAAGTTGTGCTCTGCTCTCTCCTCATCTCCCCAGTTTGCAGCAGCCCGTAGAAATGTCACAACACCTAATAGATATGGGTTGTGTGGACATTTGTTTATCCAACCCTCAGAGCCTCTGCCTCTTGAAAAATATTATACTTTCCCTAAGACAAAACTTCTTTCTTTCCTCACCAGAAGAAAATGACAAGTGCTTTAGATTAGTAAGGGGTGATTCCTAGTTCAATATCTGTAATCTCTAAGTTTTTTTCTGCTGAAAATTTTTTTTTTTGGAAACTTTTAAACATCAGTTCCATCCATAGTACCAGAATATTCGCTTTGTCCTAAGGCATGGAATATCTTAGAGTCACTGTCTTTCCTTGGAAAACTGTGGTCCCCAGAAGACTGACCAGTAGCACAGCTCTTGGAGTTAAGCAGGGCAATAAATAAAAAGGTATTTAGGCCAGGCGTGGTGGCTCATGGCTGTGGTCCCACTACTTTGGGAGGCTGAGGCTGGTGGATCACCTGAGGTCAGGAGTTCAAAACCAGCCTGGCCAACACAGCAAAACCTTGTCTCTACTAAAAATACAAAAATTAGCCAGGCATGGTGGCATGCGTTTGTAGTTCCAGCTACTCCCAAGGCTGAGGCAGGAGAATCACTTGAACCCAGGAGACAGAGGTAGTAGTGAGCTGAGATCACACCATTGCGCTTCAGCCTGGACAATAGAGTGAGACTCTGTCTCAGAAAGAAAAAGCGGGGGGGCATTTAGTATTTGGGCATCTGTAACCCACTATTCTCAATGAGGCTAGAGTGGTGATGAAGTGGGAAATTGGACAGGACGGATTGCAAGGGTCTGGAACTCAGTCTTACAGCTCAGAACTTGTTTCAGATAATTCTTAGATAGCAGAGACTATCTGGAAAATACCTGGTGACAGAAACTTGGTTTCCTCATCTTTGATATGGCTTTGGATTTCTGCTTAGGCTAGGATTGGGCACTTGGGCTTAGGGGTAAAGATGAGACCAGACAAAAGGCATGCATGGTATTAACACAAGTCGTGAGTTAGACTTGGACAAACATTAGATAAGGAACCTAGAAGGCTAGACTGACTCTGAATCTCTCTGAATCTTTCTGGTCACAGGAATTGCTAGGGTACTTGAGAACCTGTGTTCCCTAGTTGCACTTGCAGCCGATGTTCTTGAGGTGGCAGGACAATCTCTTTTAACTCTGTGGCTAGTATTTTCTGCACAAGATAGCAATTTTTACATTTTTAACATTAAGCATGATCTAATGAAGAGTCCTTGGTGGGGAAAGGAAGTCTCTACTCTCCTCCTCTGGTAAAGGTAAGACTTTGAGTCAGGATCAGAGCAATGAAGTAAGTTTGCATAAACCAGAGTCCGAAAGAGAAAATGAGTTGGGGTAACAGGTGTGGCTGCAGAGGAGAGCTAAAAATAGGAAGGAGGCAGCAGTACTACTTCATTCCACACATGGCTGGAGGATTCACTCTAATGTTCTCCGTGGATGCGTGATTTCGGCATTTCCTTCATCACCCATGGTGATACACCCAGCCGAGGAGCACAACTGGGAATTGGAACTCCTGAGGCTGGGAGGACAGAGATGCTTCTAGCATGAATCTTCAGCACCCTTTGCCTTCCTTGTGCAAACAGTGTCTCCCTCCCTGTGCTGGGACTTCCCAGAAATAAGACTGTGTTCTTGAGAAGGTCAGAGCAAGACCTATTCACCCCACTGAGCAGACATGTGTCAGGTGCAGAGACTGATGTGAAGACAGAGCAGCCCAGGCCCAAGGGAGTCACTGATGTTTGTACACCTCAGTAGTTGTCACCCTGATATGTTTTGGGCAGGAAGGGGCTGCTAAGACAGCAATCCGCAGGCCTCCTGTGCTGACCTAAGTAACAAAATACCCACAGACCTTGAAGAAGAAAAGGAAGTGCAACTCACCGGCGGGTTCACAGAGTGGAGCTGGGAGAGAATTCAGCAGAGATCAGTACAGAGCAGCAAATCCCACACATCTCCAACGTTTAAATCCTCCGAGAGCTTCCCCAGCACCACACCCTCCATCCCTTGTACCTTCCCTGCATCTCTCTCTTCCTCCCTCCTTCCCTCGTTCTCTCTTCTCCCCTTCCTTCTTTCATCTTCTCTTCCTCCCTCCTTATCTTACCCCCGCTTCTTTTCTTCTTTCTCTCTGCTCCTTTCCCCATGTTCTGCATCACCCACAGAGCACCTACCCACAGAACAACACATGGCTGTTTTTTATGATCAGAAAGTAATTGCCAATGACTTGTGTTGTCTGTGATTAGGAAGTGGCGTCTTTACTAATTACTTAGCAGCTCCCTCTTCAAGTTCCTTATTCCCACTCCCACCTCCTCCTCTCAAAAGTCTTGAGGGTCCAGCTTTGTATTGACTGTTTCGTGGGAACAACAGAGTCAGGCAAGGAGAGTGCAAAGCCTCATACTCAATGCATAGAGACCCTTTGTTTACCAATTTCAGATCAAAGGAGGCTTAGGTACAGAAAAGGAATTCAAATTTCTCCAAAAATTCTCTTCTATCCAAAGGATTTGACCATAATATTATGGCTCAATGATGAAGAAAAAATAATTCTGGGGAAAATGCAGGCTTTGTAGCTGGATGACACAGATTTGAGTACTGGCTCTTCCTCTTACAAGCTGTGTGACTGTGGGAGAAATGTTTCACCTCTCTGAGCTTTAGTTTCCTTGTCTGTAAAGTGTAGATAATAGTAGCACCTACCTCACAGAGTTTTTGTGAAGCTTAAATAAACTGATATTCTTAAGGAGCTTAGACTAGTGCCTGGAATTTACTTATTCAGTAAATATCGTGTCATTACTATTATCTATTTTAGCCAAGCTTGGTTTGAGACACTTACTTTTTCTTAGGTTAAATGTTTACTTGAATAATTAGTTCCTTAGGTAAGAGAAAATAATCAATAGGAGATACTATAAAATCATATTTTATACATTTATCCATTCAACAAATAATTTGAAGTGCTCACTGTATGCCAGACATTGTGCATGGCCCTGGAGTGATGGGAGTGAACATGAATGATGATCTTTGATGTCAAGAAATTTATAGTACAGTGGGAGAGAGCCAATTTAAAAATAAGTATATAATATTCTTTCAGAGAGTGATTGGTGCTCTAAGAAAAATAAAGCAGAGAAATAAGATACAGAGCATCTTAAGATGGTCTTAACTGTTTAGATAGATTTAGATAGACTCAGTAAAAACCTAAATGAAATCAGGAAACAAGTCTTCTGAATATTTGGGAAAGAGCATCTGTGGCAGAGAAAACATCAAATGCAAGTATCCTGAGGAGGAAATACGCTTGTACAAGGAGGAATGAGAAGGCAAGGGCGCCTGGAGCTGACCAAGTAAGGGGGCAGGGGGTCGTTATCGGTGTCTGAGAAATAGGAAGGATCCAGTCATGGGCACTTTATGGACTTGGCAATAGTTTTGGATTTCATTCTAGGTGTGATGGGGAACTATGGACAGTTCTTGCTTAATTTACAATATCACTCTGACACTGTGAGGAAAACAGTATAGAAGTGCAAGAAAAGCAAGGAGAACATTAGTGGGAATTTAGTGTAGGGGAGTAAAGATAGTGGTTCAGATTAGACAGTGCTGGTGATATGAAATGGTCAGACTTTAGTATAAATTCTAAAAGTAGAATTAATAGGAATTGCTATGGATTAAATAGAAAGTGTAAAAGGAGAGAGAGGAGAATTAAGTATGCCTCTTAGATTTTTGGCCACAGAAACTGGAAGAATGGTTGTGACATTTCCTGAATTGGAGAAGTTGTGGGGGAAAATAGGTTAAGTTTTGAGGTGGTGGTAGTACAGGTGGAAGATCAAGAGATCTGTTTGAGTTTAAGATGCCTGTTAAACACCTGATGTTAAGTTTAAGATGTTTATTAAGATGTCTATTAGATACCAGAATGTAAGAGGTATTTAAAAGAGAGGCCAAAGCTGGAGAAATAAGCTTGCATTTAAGCTTTAAGTGGCACATGAGGTGACATAATTATATAATTTGGGGAAGTGAGTATGGATGAAGTCTAGGTATCAACTTTGAGGATATCCAACATTTTGAGGTCAGCAAAGGATCCAAGCCAGATGCCGTGGCTTATGACTGTAATCCCAACACTTTGGAAGGCTGAGGTGAGAGGATTGATTGAGGCCAGAAGTTTGAGACCAGCCTGGGTGGCAAAAAATAAATTAATTAATAAAAAAAAAAACAAGTTTGCTGAAGGGGATGGAGTTTCACTCTTCTTGCCCAAGCTAGAGTGCAATGGCACAATCTCGGCTCACTGCATCCTCCACCTCTCGGGTTCAAGGGATTCTTCTGCCTCAGCCTCCTAAGTAGCTGGGATTACAGGCATGTGCCACCACAACCAGCTAATTTTTTTTTTTTAATGTAGTAGAGACTGGGTTTCATCATGTTGGTCAGCTTGGTCTGAACTGCTGTCCTCACGTGATCCACCTGCCTTGGCCTCCCAAAGTGCTGGGATTACAGATGTGAGCCACCACACCCGGTCAAAAAATTGTTTTAATTAGCTGAGTGTGGTTGCATGTGTCTCTGGTTCCAGCTACTCATGGAGCTGAGGCAGGTGCATCACTTGAGACCAGGAATTCAAGGCTGCAATAAGCCATGACAATACCACTGCACTTCAGTTGGGGCAACAGGGTCAGACCCTAACTCTAAAAAAATTAAATAATTTAGCAAAGAACCTGAAAAGCAACAGATACTGAATTAGAAAGAAAACCAGCAGAATATGATATTCCAGAAGCCAAGTGAAAAGTATTTCCAAAAAAAGAGTGATCAAATGCCCCTGAGAAATTGAGTAAAATAAAAAATTAAAATTGACCCCGGATGCAGCAACATAAAGATGGTTGATGCTATGTGCAAGAACAATTCAATGGAATGGTAAGAATGAAAGACTGATTTAAGTGGGTACAAGGAAGAGTGAGAAAGAATTACAAGGACTTAGACGAGTTTACCAGGGGTTAGGAATGGGGGAAGATTTGACTATAAAAGGGATTGAGGGCATAAGAAAAATTTTTTCTTTTATTTATTTATTTATTTATTTATTTATTTATTTATTTATTTTTTGAGACAGAGTCTCACTCTGTCACCCAGGCTGGAATGCAGTGGCATGATCTCAGCTCATTTGTAACTTCTACCTCCCAGGTTCGTGCAATTCTCCTGCCTCAGCCTCCCGAGTAGCTAGGACTACAGGCATGGACCACCACACCTGGCTAATTTTTGTATTTTTAGTAGAGATGGAATTTCACCATGTTGACCACGCTGGTCTCGAACTCCTGACCTCAGGTGATCCACCTGCCTAGGCCTCCCCAAGTGCTGGGATTACAGGCTTGAGCCACTGCGTCCAGCCAGGAAATTTTTGAAGGGATAAAAGTGTCCTGTATTTTGATTCTGCTGGTCGTTATGTTGCTCTAAATCTTTGTCAAAAATTATAGACAGTGTTTCAAAAAAGTAAACCTTAATGTAATGGAAATTAAAAATAAATATTAAATAAAGAATGAAAGAAAGTGAAGCAAAGACAGCAACTCACTGAAAACTTTATATTTTGTTTTATTTTATTTTTTGAGACAGGATCTTGCTCCGTTACTCAGGCTGGAGGTCAGATCACTGCAGACTTAACCTCCTGGGCTCAAGTGATCCTCTTACCTCAGCCTCCCAAGTAGCTGTGACTACAAGCATGTGCCACCATGCTACACTGTTTATTTTTTATCTTTATTTTTTATCTTTTGTAGAGACGAGATCTTGCTATGTTGTCCAGGCTGGTCTCAAACACCTGGTGTCAAGCGATCCTCCTGCCTCAGCCTCCCAAAGTGCTGGGATTACAGGCATGAGCCACCACACCTGGTGCACTGAAAACTTTATAAAGGGAGACAGAAAAATGGTGTAGTAAATGGAAGCCATATTTCTAGTATTTTAAGGGAAAAGACATTGTCGGTGATGTTGGCAAGATGGCTGACTAGAGGTGTCTATTACTCATCCCCTTTCCTCCTAAAATACACTGAAACAATAAGGAAACAACTACATTTTGACTGGAGTGTCTAAAGGAGAGCACTGAAGTACAGCAGGGGAGTGGCAGAAACCTTGCAGAGCACAGAAACTCAGGATGGCTACATAAAGAAGGCAATGGAACACCCTGCCTCTGCAACCCTGTCTCCTCAGTCAGGATCAGCTTGGAATGCAGGCTGGGATTCAGGCCTAGAAGGGGTTTTTCCCGAAAACAAAAGGTAAAGAAGACCCCAGAAGCCCCCATTATATCTGTGGACACTGGCAGTCTTTGTTGCTGGAGTATCCTGCAGTTCTCACAGGCCCTAAGTCCAGTTTTGGAATCTGCCTGGAGTTCATATGGCTGCATTATGCTAGAGTAAGAGCCCATATTGTGGCTCCTCCCATCCATAACCCAAGCTACTACTGCACAGCACCATCTTGAAACTAGAGCAACTACTAGAGTGTGTTCTGTTCTTGGGGGCAGTAGTCACTGCATCTATTCATCCTTGAGGCTTCACCATCATTGCATCATGCTTACACACAGTAGTACACCATCTGCTAGCCAAGCTGCCCTGCATCCTAACCCATGGGAACAAGCTGTCTAGGAAGCACTCCATTTTCTCCATCCTAGTGGCTTCAGTGCCCCAACCCCAGGGACTCAAAATCTAGGCTCAGGGAGACAGCTGTGATCCTGTCACTTGAGTCCACATGACACTCTGCCCTGCCAAGGAACAGGCTGTCTTGCCCAGTGGGGAAGTCAAGCCTTATCCAGAAAACCAGCCATGTGCTTGCCTCCTTGGCATATGATCCAGTCGGGCATCCTGCCCCTAGGGAAGCCACAGCTGAGCCAGCAGACCAATTGCATGCCCCCTGGGTGTGAAAACCAGCCTGGCACCTCACCCCTGGGGAAACACAGCACCTGCCAATCTGTATTACTCTGCTCTTCCTGGTCAAACAACCTAAGTGTCCTGCCTGGATCTGGACTAGCCCTCTGAAGCCTGAGCTGCTGACGCACACCATTTCCTTGGTGTGATGGTGTGATATGGGGGAGTGAGCCCAATATTGTCCTGTTCCCTGCTCTCCAGAGCTGAAGCCACAACTGCATCCTATCACCATTCCAGGATTTTTGCTGTCACTACACCTGGCATCATAGAGCCAGGGCCACTACTGTGTCCCACCACTCCAGGGTCCAGAGTCACCACTATGTAATACACTCTCTCCTGGTGCCTAAGTTGCCACTGTGTCCATTGACTCTGGGATTTGATTTGTACTTGTGATATGCTTCCCAGTGTCTGAGCCTTTGGAAAGCCCTTTATCCTTAGAGCCATAACAGTGCTGTATCTTGACCCCCCAGGATCAAAGTCACAGCTACAACCTTGCCTTGACTTCCCCACTGGGCCTGAGATACCGGAGAGTGCTTCAGAGTCACATTCTTTGCCTTGGTGAAAGAGCTGTGTCCATCTATGCCTAAGACAATGAACCTACATCCAGGCACAGATGCCACAGCAGTGGCACTGTGTGCAGGACAATGAGTGCAGGACCACAACCACCTCAAGCATCTGTGCCCTGGAACACAGTACTACCGTGCCTGCCTGTGACCCATGCTGGGAACGAACACCAAAAGAGACCCTCTCAGGTATGAGGGTCTATGAGGAAAAGAACAAGAAGATCCCTAAAGCTCTTGCCACTGAGAACTGTAACAATCTATCCTGCCAACCACTACCCCCAGAAACTCCTACAGTCTAGGACACTGAGGCACACACAAGCATTGCTGACATTGATTACTGCTGAAGAAATTACACAGAGACCACACTACTATGCTCACCTGGAACCAAACCAATGCACCTTCCTCAACTAAGGATCCATCGGTGCCCTAGGATCAATCTGCAGGTGAAAGTCTTTTCTTACAAAAGCTACTCTAAAATTGAAAGAGGAGACTCTTCCACCAGATGCACAAATGTCAAAGCAGGAACACAACAAACATGAAAAAGCAAGGAAACATGACACCACTAAAAGAACAAAATAATTTTCCAATAACTAACTGGAGATTTATTAATTGCCTAAAAAATTCAAAATTATAATCTTAAGGGAACTCACTGACTTATAAGAGAATACAGATGAAAAGTTCAATAAAATCTGGAAAACAATTTATGACCTAAAGAGGAAATTTGAAAATAGATAGCTATCATGAAAATAATCCAAACAGAAATCATAGAGCTAAAAAATTAAATGCATGAAATAAAAATTACAATTGAGAGTTTCAACAGTAAACCAGATAAAGAAGAAGAATTTCTTTTTCTTTTTTTTTTTTTTTTTTTGACGGAGTCTCGCTCTGTCACCCAGGCTAGAGTGCTGTGGCTGGATCTCAGCTCACTACAAGCTCCGCCTCCCGGGTTCCCGCCATTCTCCTGCCTCAGCCTCCCGAATAGCTGGGACTACAGGCGCCCGCCACCTCGCCCGGCTAGTTTTTTGTATTTTTTAGTAGAGACGGGGTTTCACTGTGTTAGCCAGGATGGTCTCGATCTCCTGACCTCATGATCCGCCCGTCTCGGCCTCCCAAAGTGCTGAGATTACAGGCTTGAGCCACCGCGCCTGGCAAGAAGAAGAATTTCTAAATTTGAATACAGATCTTTTGAAGTACCTCAGATAGCTGAAGAAAATTTTTTTTTAAATGAAAAAAGCCTACAGGACTTTTGGGACACCATTAAGTGAGCAAATATTTGTATTATTAGAGTAGTAGAAGAAAAAGATATAGAGGAAGTGATGGAAAGCATATTTGATAAACTAGTAGTTGAAAACTACTCAAGTCTTGGGATGAATATGAACAACCAGATCCATGAAGTTCAAAAATCCCCAAATAGATTTAACCCAAAGAGGTCCTCTCCAGGTACATTATAGACAAATTGTTAAAGGTCAGGTAGAAATAGAATTCTAAACACAGAAGAAACATCAAGTCACACGTAAGAGAATTTCTATAAGAGTATCATCAAATCTATCACCAGAAATCATGCAGGCCAGGAAAGAATAAGATGATATATTCAAAGTGCTGAAAGAAGAAAACTTTCAGCAAGAATACTATACGCAGAAAAGATGTCTTTCAGAAATGAAGGAGAAATAAAGTCTCACCCACACAAGCAAAAGCTGATGGAATTCAAGACCATTAGACAAGCCTTAAAGTAACTGCATAAGAGAGTGTTCCAACCAGAAGTGAAAGGACAATAATTACTCCATGAAAACATGTGAAGGTATACAATTAACTGACAGAGGTAAATTGATCATTAAATTCAGAAAATCTCATTACTGTAATGGTGATTTGTAAATATTTCAAATCTCTAGTATGATGGTTAAAAGTGAAAATGGTCAATAATAACTACAGCTGTGATAAGTTGTTAAGAAGTATGCAATATAAAATATGTAACATAAGGCAACAAAAATATAAATTATGGGGGCAATGGAAAATGTCTAGACCAAAGTTAAGTTATTATCAGCTTAAAGTAGTCTATTATAACTATAATATTTTTTATATAAGCCTCATGGTAACTGCAAAGAAAAAATTGACAGCAGACACATAAATGGGAGAGAGAAAAGAATCAAAGCCTAGTGCTTCAAAAAATCCACCAAAACACAAAGATAAATAACAAGAGAGAAACAAAGGAATGAAAGATCTACAAAACAATTAGAAAGCACTCAACAAAATGTCAGGAGTAAGTCCGTACATATCTATAGTAACCTTGAATGTAAATAGATTAAATTATTCAATTAAAAAATATAGAGTGGCTGAATGGATTTTAAAAAACAAAACCCAACTATATTCTGCCTGCAAGAAACTCTACCTGTAAGGACGTACATAGACAGAAAGTAAAAGGATGAAAAAGAAATACCATGAAAATGGAGAACAGGAATAGCTATGCTTATATCTGATATAATGGAATTTAAGTCAAAAACTATAAAAAGATGCAAAGAAGGCCATTGTATAATGACAAAGGGGTGAATTCATCAACAAGATATAAACGATTTTAAACATATATACATCCAACACTAGAGCACCCAAATATACAAAGCAATTTTATTAGATCTAAAAGGAGATATAGACTGCAATATAATAATAGTAGGGGACTTTAACACTCCACTTTCAGCAATGGAAAATCATCCAGAAAGAAAATCAACACATAAATATCAAATTTAAACTACACTGTAGACAAAATAGATCTAATGGACATTTATAGAACATTTCACCCAACAGCTGCAGAATTCACATTTTTCTCATCTGCACATGGAACATTCTCAAGGATAGATTGTATTTTAGGAAACAAAATGTCTTAACAAATTTAAAAAGATTGAAATTATATGAAGTATCTTTTGACCACAATGGTGTAAAACTTGAAATCAATAACACAAGGTACTTCAGAAACTTTACAAATACATGAAAATTGAACATCATGCTCCCAAAGAACCAATGAGTCAATGAAAAATAATTTAAAAAGAAATTTCAAAATTTCTTGAGGCAAATAAAAATGGAACCACAACATACAAAAATCTATGAAATATAGCAAAAACAATTCTAAAAGGGAAGTTTATGGCAATGAATGCCTACATCAAAAATAGAAGAAAGATCTAAAATAGGTAACCTAACGTTTCACCTCAAGGAGCTAGAAAAACAAGAACAAATTCAGCCCAAAATTAGTAGAAGGAAGGAAATAATAAAGACTATGGCAGAAATAAATGAAATAGAGACTAGAAAAACAATACAAAAGATCAATGAAATGAGTCAGTTTTTTAAAAAAGATAAACAAAATTGACAAACTAGTCAGACTAAATAAGAAAAAGGAGATAAAATTCAAATAATAAAATCAGAGATAAAAAGGGGGCATCACAGCTGACATCACAGATTATAAAGGGTAAAGGATTATAAGAGACTATTGTGAACAATTATATGCAAAGAAATTGGTACCTTAGAAGAAATAGATAAATTCCTGCACACATATAACTTCAAGATTGAATTATGAAGAAATAAAAAATCTGAACAGACCAATAACAACTCAGGGAATTCAATCAGTAGTAAAAAGTCTTCCATCTAAAAGGAACCTAGGACCTGATAGCTTACTGCTGAATTCTACCAAACATTTAAAGAACTAATACCAATTACTCTCAAACGATTTCAAAGAAATTAAAAGAAGAAAACACTTCCATACTCATTCTAAGAGGCCAATATTACTTTGATGCCAAAACCAGACAAAAACACAACAAAAAGAACAGGCTGATATTTCTGATGGACATAGATGTACAAATTCTCAACAAAATGCTAGCAAACCAAATTCAACAGAACATTTAAAAAATTCATTTACCATGATCAATGGGATTCATTTCAGGGATGAAAGAATGGTTCAACATGCAAATCAATAAACATGATACATCACATTAACAAAATCAAGAATAAAAATCACATGCTCAACACATGCACAAAAAGCATTTGACAAAATTCAACATCCATTTATGCTAAAAACTCTCAGAAAATTAGGTATAGAAGAAATGTACCTCAACATAATAAAGGTCATATATGACAAGTCTATAGCTAATATCATACTGAATGGGGAAAAGTTGAAAGCATTTCTCTAAAATCTAGAAAAGACAAAGATGTCCACTTTGGCCACTACTATTTAACATAATAATGGAAGTCCTACCCAAAGTATTAGGCAAGAGAGAGAAAGAAAGGACATCCAAATTGAGAAGGAAGAAGTTAAATTGTCCCTGTTGGCAGATGACATAATCTTATATGTAGAAAACTCTAAAGACTTCACCAACAAAATTTCATCTAATAAATGATAAAGCTCTATGTCACTGATTTGGGCATCAACTTCACCGATGAAGTTGCTGGATAATAGATAGATAGATAGATAGATAGATAGATAGATAGATAGACAGACAAAACATTTAAATCAGTAGTGTTTCTATATACTAATAGTGAACTACCTGCAAAAGAAATCAAGAAAACAATCCCATTCACAATAGTTATAAAATAATAAAATACTTAGGAATAAATTTAACCAAGGAGATGAAATATCTCTATAGCGAAAACTATAAAACATTAATGAAGAAATTAAAGAAGATGCAAATAAATTGAAAGATATAACATGTTCACGGATTGGAAGAATAAATATTGTTAAAATGTCAATACTACCCAGAATCATCTACAGATTCAATGCAATCTCTATCAAAATACCAATGACATTGCTTTCAGAAATAGAAAAAGCAATCCTAAAATTTGTATGGAACTAACAAACAAACAAATAAAAAAACCCTGAATAGCCAAACAACCTTGAAGAAAAGAAAAGCTGGAGATATTACACTACCTGACTTCAAAACTCTAATAATCTACAAACCTATAATAGTCAAAACAGCATGGTACAGGCATAAAAACAGACACACAGACCAATGGAACAGAATAGAGAGCCCAGAAATAAGTCCACACATTTATAGCTCACTGATTTTCAACAAAGGTGTTAAGAATGCATAATGTGAAAAGGACAGTGACATCACTAAATAGTGTTAAGAAAACTGGATATCCACTTACAGAAGAATGAAATTAGATTCTTATCTCTCACCATAGACAAAAATCAACTCCAAATGGATGAAAGACTTAAATGTATGACCCTGAACTGAAACTACTAGGAGAAAACATGGGGGAAAGCTCTATGTCACTGATTTTGGCAGTGATTTTTTGGCTAGGCCCTCAAAAGCAAAAGCAATAAAAGCAAAAATAGACAAACGGGATTACACACAACCAAAAGGCTTCAGCATAGTAAAAGAAATAATCAACAGAGTGAAGAGACAACCTACAAAATAGGAAAAAGTACTTGCAGTCAAAAAATCTGAGAAAAATTAATATCCCAAATACATAAAAACTCAAACAATACTAAGAAAACAACCCTATTAACAATGGTCTGATTCTCAAAAGAAGACATGCAAGTGGCCAACAAGTATATTAAAAAATGCCCAACATCACTAATCATCAGAAAAATGCAAATCAAAACCACAATGAAATATTACCCCATACCTGTGAGAATGACTATAATCAAAAAGACCAAAGATAACTAGTATTGTCAAAGATGTGTAGAAAAGAGAATCTTCATGTGCTGTTGGTGGGACTGTAAATTAGAACAGCTATTATGGAAAACAGTATGAAGGCTCTTAAAATATAAAAAATGGAGCTACCATATGGTTCAGCCATCCCACTACTGGACATGTATCCAGAGGAAATTAAAGCAGCATGTTAAAGAGACATCTGCAGTCCCACATTTATTGCAGCACTATTCACAATAGCCAAGACAGCATCAATGTAGATGTTCATCAAAAAAATCAATGGATAAACACAATGCAGTATATATACATGATGGAATACTATTCAGCCATAAAAATAATGAAATCCTATCATTTACAACAACATGGGTTAGCCTGAAGGATATTATGTTAAATGAAATGAGGTAGGCACAGGAAGACAAGTACTGCACTGTCTTACTCATGTGGAATCTAAAAACGTTGATTTCATAGAAGGACAGGGCAGAATGGTGGTTACAAGAAGCTTGGGTAATAGTGGGGAAGGAGGAATGAGGAAAATGTTGCTCAATGGGTATATAATTATAGTTAGATGGGGGGGGGGTGTGTCCAGAATAGACAAATATAGAGAGACAGAGAGTAGACAATGATTGCTTGTGGCCACTGAATAGAGCAGTGAGTATAGGTGAGGGGGTTGGAAAATAATTGGGGATGCCTGCTAGTGGGTATGGAGTTATTTCTTGGTGATGAAAACTTTCCGAAAATGATTGTGGTAATAGTTGCACCACTCGGTGATTGTAATTAAAAACCACTGGATTGTATAGCTTAAATGGTGAATTGTGTTATATGTGAATAATATTTCACATATTTTTTTAATAAAAGGTACTGTAGCATGTTTGTATACTTATGAGAATAATTTAGATTGAAGAAACATATTGATGATGGAGCAAAGTTTTTGAGAAAGTAAGAGGGTCTTGGGCCCAATGCACAAGTGGAGAGTCTTGTCATCAACAGGATGAGGGGCAATGTATTCGTGGTAGGGGAAGAGAAGGCAGTGTATGTGAATGCAGAGGTGAGTAAGTTGACAGCAACAGAAAGATGAGAGAGTTTTCTTTTGACTGCTTTTATTTTCTCAATGAAATATGAAGCAAGATTATATAATGAGAGTGAACAGAGAAGTTTGAGGTGACAGGATAAGGTATGCAATAGTGATCATGGAGCAACATGGATTATGAACATGTAGGATAATTGCCTGGCATTGCTGCTGGCTACCTGAGATTCAGGGGTCCTACACTTAAAAGGGGATAAGTCAGCAGGGTTGTGTGTTTAAAAAGAAAATCCCATTCAGCTGTTTATGCCTGGGAGTGAAGTATGCATAAAGGCATGTAAACCTGAGAATGCTATGGGGGAAAAGAGATGAAGGTGTACTCGAGGGAGTGTTGTGTGGTGAGCTGCAGAATCTGAGCTGAGTACCATGAGAAGTGAGCACATGAAGTGTAGTCACTGATAATGGAAAAGTAGTCCTGGGGTAATTGTTGGAAATAGAGTGCGGGAGAAAGTGAGCTAGAAACACAACTTAGTGGGGGTGGCGGGGGTTGTATACTGAAAACAAAGGATCATAGGATGATAAGTTCTAAGGTTTGACTGTGGGAATGGGGAGTCAGAGAGGAATAAAAGGAAATAATGTTGGTAGTAAGAAGGGCAAGGAATTCAGAGGTCAATTTATTATGTAGATTTTTTTTTTTTTTGGCAGCTGTTGAAAACACTAAGAACAAAGACAATTATTGATGGACAGGAAGACAGACAGGGAACACTTCCTATGACATAAAAACTGAAATGATAGTTTTTTTGAAAATTCTGGCTTTTTGAAGTATCTACAACTTTTTGCCTGACTCTGAGCCCTCAATGGAAGTGGAGATCTGAGCATCCCTGAGCATTACCTGACAGAACCTTAATCCTAAGAAGTCCTTACAGCCCTTCAGGAAGCAGAGCCCAAGCGTGAATGCATCCCATACCCTGCTCTGAGTCGTCCAACTCACCACAGATCAACAGCAACAGCCTCGGCAGCATGAGGACCAGGTCAGGGATGGTACCTAGAGATGCCTCTCATCAAAAAAAGAATGCACCTCAGAGTCGAGCAGCAGCAGCTCATCAGAGGTTTGAGGAAGTTGAGATCAGAAGTCACCCTTCAGCAGAAGTAGAAGGAAGAAGAGCCCTCCAATGACCAGTCTCCATTTCCTCTTCTATGAAGGCTGAGAAAATTAAAGATGATCCTTTTTAAATACAGTTTGATTCAATCCCACAAGTTGCAGATAATAGTACACGTCAATATTTGAGGGACTTTTTCAAGAATTCGGGTATTTCAAAGGAAGTTTTCTAAAGGCAGGTTCCTACTTTGATGAGTCTCATCGGGTTATGGTCCTGCTGAATTTCATCTTTGATACATCTACAACACTTTTCACCTTTGATAGGGATGTCTCCTGGATTGTTTCTAATCAGCACATTCTTCTTGTTCAGCAATATGGTCCCACTATGCCAACTTTCTCTAGTATAGTCATATTATGCAAACACGTCATTAAGCCAGGGACTGATGGGGCTGTCACCCAGCCTGTGTGCAGTGTCTGACCCTTGCTGCATATGATGACTTGTGTACAGGGTCGACCTATTCATACAGATATACGCTTTGATATTTAAACTTTCAGTGTACCAGTAAATGAGCATGAAGTCACTGAAAAATAAAATCATGGCAAATTACAATCTGGGGGATGTTTGAAAATGAAACACAGAAAATAAACATATGCAAATTAGCTTCAGGGCACTTGAGAAGGGTTCACCGTTAGTACTAACTCTGGGATTTGTAAAATTGCCCGTCTTTTCCCTCAAAATCAGGGTACTACCTGTAATCTCTCCCATTGCTACCTTTAGCACATTAGGACTACCAGTTCTAGGCAAGTGAAGCCTAGATTAGGGATTGGAGGAGAATAAACTATCTTAATTTTCAACATTTCTTAAATCCGTGAGTGTCTAGGATTAAGAATAACTAGAACACGTGGAAAGTAACCTATTAGGGGAAAGATGCTATCAGGCAATGATGTCTAAGTCCAGGTACCCAGTTCAACGAGTATGACTGAGAAAAGAAACTAGTCAGTGATACGCAAAACTAGAGGGAAAAGGGAGCAATGTTGGTAACCAGGCTAACAGCGAAAGTGCTAAAAACAAATAGGTATCCCATAGATTTATTTATTGGCTTGGGAAAGCCTGTGTGGGGATACGCTTGCTTAGTGTAAAGTTTCAGGATCAATGCAAAAAATTCTCCTGAAAGAGAATGTAGAGCCCTCTAAATCCAGGGTGTAAAGTTGTTTTTGCATACACCGTGCTGTTTCATCTCTCTCTTTTTCTTTTAATCTGTTGGGTTTTTAATGTTTTAATTGACACATTGTAATTGTACGTATTTATGGGGCACAATTTGACGCTGTGGTATAATACATATATATGTTGCACAGTGATGATCAAATCAGGGTGGTTGGCATATCCATTGTCTTGTGCAGTTTTCATTTCTATGTGGTAAAAACATTCAAAGCCTCTTTCCTAGCTATTTTGTAATATATAATATCTTACTATTAACCATAGTCACCCTGCTGTGCAATAAAACACCAAACGTTATTCCTCCTATCGAATTGTCACCTTGTACCCGTTGACCAATCTTTCTCTCTCTTCCCTCCCCATTCCCTCCTCAGTGTCTGATAAATGTTATTCTATGCTATACCTCCGTAATATAAGTAAGGTCATGTGGTATTTGTCTTTCTGTGTCTGGCTTAGTTCACTTAACATGATGTCCTCCAGGTTCATTCATGTTGTCACAAATGACAGGATTTCATTTTGTATGGCTGAATGGTATTCCGTTGCATATACCACATTTTCTTTATGGATTCATCTGTTGTTGGGGCCTTAGGTTGATTCACATCACATCTCTTCCTGTGTGTCCTGCTCCAGTGCCTTCACAAGCTGTTCAGATTAAAATGTGTTTCCTCCTCCACAGATGTAAAGGCTGTAACATTATTTGTTAAGCTCTCTCACACTTCTGTTTTTATAATGTGATAGTTCATGCATGCACACAAAAAAGTAACATGAATATAAATTGTGAAATACTATGATGAAATGAAAAACCATGAGCCTTGCCGGGCACGGTGGCTCAAGCCTGTAATCCCAGCACTTTGGGAGGCCGAGACGGGCGGATCACGAGGTCAGGAGATCGAGACCATCCTGGCTAACACAGTGAAACCCCGTCTCTATTAAGAAATACAAAAAAACTAGCCGGGCGAGGTGGCGGGCGCCTGTAGTCCCAGCTACTCGGGAGGCTGAGGCTGGAGAATGGCGTGAACCCGGGAGGCAGAGCTTGCAGTGAGCTGAGATCCGGCCACTGCACTCCAGCCTGGGCGGCAGAGCGAGACTCCGTCTCAAAAAAAAAAAAAAAGAAAAACCATGAGCCTATCCCCAGACTGTTTAAGAACCTGAACATAACTAATATGATAGTATTGCGTCTATTTCAGTGTGCCTTTTCTAATCCACTCCTTGTGTACTCTCCAGAAGTAACTACCACTCTCAATATTTTGTTTATAGTTCTCTTTCTTAAAAATCAGCTTATTGAATTATAATTAATACACATGGAAATGAACCCATCATAAGTATATAATTCAATGATTTTTGACAAACATACACACTGATGTAAATGCAGTCACTGTTATGATCTAGAACATTTCCATCATCTCAACAGATTTCCTTGTGTGCCTTCCCAGTCACCCCAAACCTCCCAGAACTAGGTAACTCTCCATCTGCTTTCTATAGATTTGATTTGCCTTTTCTAGAATTTCCTATAAATTGAAACATATAATATTTACTCTTTTGTTTCTAAGTTCTTTCCTTTGGCATAATATTTTTGAGATTCATCCATGTAGTACGAATAAAGCTGCTATAAACACTCATGTACAAAATTTTGGGTAAATATTCCAGTGTGGAATTATTGAGTGAGAATATGCTTATCTTTTCAATAAACTTAAATTACTTCCCTACGTGATTTTTGCTATTTTACATTCCCACCAGCAGTCTGAATTCCAGTTTCTCCATATCTTCTCCAACTTCTTTTTTTAAGCCAATTCAATGCATGTGTAGAGATATCTTATGAGTTTAATTTGCATCTTTTGGTGGCCAATAAAGCTAAACATTTCTCATATGTTTATTAGCCCTTTGTATATTTTCTTCCTTGAAATGTCTCTTCATATTATTCTCCTATTTATTCATAAGGCTGCTTGTCCAATTTTTGTCAAAAAACAAAAACAGAAAAGAGATCAGAATTATCTAATTTTGGTAAAGCCCAATTAATAATTTTTTTCTCATATGGCTAATGCTTTTTTTTTTTTTTTTTTTTTTGAGACAGGGTCTCACTTTGTGACCCAGGCTCGAGTGCAGTGGTATGATCATGTCTCGCTACAGCCTCAACCTGCCAGGCTCAAGTGATCCTCCTGCCTTAGCCTTCTGAGTGGCTTGGACTACAGGAGCGCACTATCATACCCAACTAATTTTTTAATTATTATCTTTAATAGAGACAACATTGTGTGTAGTAAAGACAAATCTATATCCAGAGTAAGTGTCTATTCCAGTAAGGACAAAACACTACCCCTTCCATGATGGAAGTGGTCCCATGTAGTCAACCTGCCACCTGGTAACTGGCTGATTACTCCGGGAAGTAGTGCCATATTAGGGACTCAGCGTGGTCTCCACTGCTGGCATATTAAGCACTCCAAGGTGGCTGTAGCCAGGTTGCCCTTGGACAGTGCAAGCTCATGATGCTGAGCCCCTGCATTAACTCCATCTTTCCACCATGGCCACTTTGTTCATGAGCCCATTGGGCCACAACAGGGTTGGCTGGGGAAGGGGGCTGACCCACTTCCACAGAATGCGTCATTTTATCCACTTGATGATTAAAGTCCTCCTCTGCTGAGGTCACCCTTTGATGAGCATTTACATGGAACCCAAATATCTTCACATTTATTTTGTTCATTCAAAGAGGTCTATCTACATATCCCATCTCCAAATTTCCTTATTCACCAAACTTCCAGTCATCTTTCTTTCAAGTCTCTGACCATCCAGCCAAACTTGCCCACAGCCCAAGAATTTCTGTAGCGTTGCACTTCAGGTCATCTCTCCTTCCAAGTAAAGTACACAACCAGGTGCACTGCTTTAAGTTTTGCTGACTGAAGATTTTTTTTTCACCACTGTCTTTTAGGAATGTCTCAGGAATGTGCTACAGCTGTCCACTTTCACGTGGTGACTGCATATTATGTAGAACCATCTATAAATCAGGCCAGAGAGTCTTCTCTTCGTCTGTCAACTGATTGGAGGGAACTCCCCATGAAGCCACAGGTACAGGCTGGGAGAGAGAAGGCAGTGTAGCAGGAGTGGAGATTGTGGATATTTTAACCGCCTCTTCATGTAATATCACTGAGGTACAAGGCCCCTAAATTATTTTCAGATTTATTTCCCACCCTCTGAAACAAAAATGTCTTACCAATAAGTCTAGAGCAGCTGCTACTTCTCACACATTAGATTCAATCAGCATAATGTCATCAATGTAATGGACCAGTGTTATATCTTGTGGAAGAGGCAGACACTCAAAATCTCTGTGAAGTATGTCATGATATAGGGCTGGAAAATTGAAATGCTCCTGAGGTAGGACAGTGAAAATGTAGTGCTAGCCTTGCCAGCTGGAAGCAAAATGCTTCTGGTGAGCCCTATTGACAGAGATGGAGAAAGGGGCATTTTCCAGATCAGTAGCTATATGCCAGGTATGAGGGGATGTGTTAATTTGCTTAAGCAACGAAACCGTATCTGGTACAACAGCTGCAATTCATGTCACCTCATGGTTAAGCTTATGATAATCCACTGGCATTCTCTAGGACCCATCTGTCTTCTGCACAGGCCAAATAGGTGAGTTAAACAGAATTGTTGTAGGAATCACTACCCCTGCATCCTTAGTGGTGTCACAAATCTCTGCAATTCTTCCAAGAATGCAGTCTTGTTTTTAGCTTACTATTTTTCTAGGTGGAGGCAGTACTATTGGATTCTACTTGGACTTTACCATCACAGTAGCCTCATTCCACAGGTCAGAGAAACAATGTATGGTCTTTGTCAGCTGCTGAGTATACCTATTTCAATTATGTATTCCGGAACTGGGGTTATAACCACAGGATGGGTTCAGGGACCCATTGGACCCAATGTGAGGCAGACCTCAGCTAAAATTCCATTGATCACCTGAACTTCATAAGCTCCTACTCTGACTTCTGGAGCACAATTATGTTTTGGGTCTTCTTTATTCAGAATGAATTAGGGCCAGAATCCAATAGTCCCCAAGAAGTCTGATTATTCTCTTTTCTCCGGTGCACAATTATCCTGGAAAAAGGCTATAGGTCCCTTTGGAGAGGCTTTAGAGAAAGATTACTAACAAATTTTTGGTATTGTACTGGTGTTCTTCCTCAAAGGGACCTGCCCTTTCCTTCGTTCAGGAGGTTCTAGCTTTGTAAATTGGCTCGACTCTAGAAATTGATTGAGGACTGTGACTCTCTGTTTCTATGATTTAGGTTAGACTGTTGTTTGCTAGACCTAAAATGTTTCTGTTTATATAGATCAAGTAAGAAATTAGTAGGCTTCCTGTCTATTTCAATTCCAGAAACACATGATGATCTAGTCAGTGTCATAGGTCTCTGTGAGTCAGATTATTCTGATGGTTGCTTTGACTTTGTTGTCCACTTTGGTAACCACACCTACATAGCCTTTGGCAGTTGAATGCTATCACTTGGCCCCTGCCATCCTGGGATCCAATTGCTCCTATTGCATTTTGATTCCCAATTCAGTGACTGCAATTTCCACTGCAAGGCCAACCTACAGAGAAGAGTGATGACCATTTTTCAGATGCCAGGGCTCCCCTCGGAAATTTATTTCTCACAGCTAATGATAAAATGTATGTCTTCCGAACCATTCTAGTATGTGTAAGTAGGTCTTAAATGATAAAACCTCTTTAACAGTCCACTTTCCCTAAGTCATTGAATCTCTTCTTCTACATTAAACCAAGGCAGTGTGTGCTGCCTCACTCTTTGTGGGCCACCTTTTGTTCCATGTTTTGTCCTACTAACCAAACAAACTGCGAGAGCCCTTTTCACCTTCCTGAGCTGCAAGATTAAAGAATGAATATATACTTTGTAAGCCCATATCAATAAATTACGCCTAATCAAACTTAGGTTCCTTTCATCATTATCTTATACCTTTAGTATTCATTCCCACATGTGTTCCCTAGATTTCTGTCTGTTTGAATTAGAAAAACTCAAGCAGTTCTTTTGGAGTGTAGTGTGACTTCCTCATAGGTCAAAATTTATATTCACCTTTAGAGGCCTGCTGCAATGTGAGTATAGTTATAGATCTACAATCAAAGAAAAGTGGTAGGAGGGAAGGAGTGGGTCCTGAGGAGAATCAACATTGTCTTTTATGACTCTGGGGAGGCCATACAGTTTCCTCAGGCAATGCAAGTTTAGTCCCTCAGATGGAACAGAGAGGCCAGTACCTCTGGGTGTGGATACCACTCTGCCAGGTGTGGTTAGGCTCCCTTAGAGTTTTCTCACACATCCCCATCCTAACTTACAGGATCTCATTATTTCCCAATCAATGCCTGCACTTTAATGGTAGATATGCTGAAGTTCCAGGGGGTTAAATTGTTTTGTAGTTTAGCCAGTTGCACAATTAAAATCCAGCATTTGATTTTCAGTAATCTCAACTCTGTAGCTACAGGAGATAAGGGTCTCCCTTCAGAGCGCATATAAAAGTTTTCAGGTGACTAATGTGGTAATTGAGCTGTGAATTCAAATCCCTGAGCTCATCTCTTTCTTTCACCACTTTGTGCAGTAGTATTAAGAGTAACCAGCTAATCTCATTGCATTTGTTAGTTTTCCAAAAATGTTTGAAAGTGTCATAAACATAGTCACTCAGCTTCTTGCTTCTTATGAGTGGTTGATTAGGAATATCTAATGTGTATATTTTTGTATCTTTATTACCAATTCAAGCCATGAACAAGCAGCGCTATCTTTATTATTGTAAATAAAGTTACCATGATTTTTATATCTAATCAGATTATAGAGCCAATTTTAGAAACCCCATAACCAATTCAGAAAATTTATCCTTAAAATTCCATTCCTCTAGAATCTCTTTCAGTACCAAAATCTGTATTTTGTCAGAGTTCTTCACAGAAACAGAACAAATGGTGTGTGTGTGTGTGTGTGTGTGTGTGTGTGTGTTACAATTTATTTAACATTGGTACATACAATTATGGAGGCTGGGAATCTGCTGTGTGTAATGTGGAGACACAAGAAAGGTGGTGGTGTAGTTCCAGACTATGTCTGATGGCCTGAGAACTAGACCTGATGTAAGTTCTGATCCAACTGTGAAGGCCTGAGAATCAGGGGCACCAAGTATAAGCCCCAGTCCAAGGGCAGAAGAAGATCAATGTTCTTCTCATGCAGTCATGTAGACAGTAAATGCTCCCTTCTTCTGTGTTTTTCTTCTATTCAGGCACTCAGCAGATTAAATGATGCTGACCTACACTAGTAAATGCAACATGCTTTACACAATCTACTGATACAAATACTAACTCATCTGGAAACATCTTCACAGACACACCTAAAAATAATGTTTAACCAAATATATGGACACCCCATGACTCCGTGAAATGAACGTACAGAATTAATCATCACAGATAGTTTCAGGGAAAGTATTAAGGAGGAGAAAAATAACCAAGACAGAGCCCAACCAGAGGTATCTGGGTAGGCAGCATAAGGTGGGGTCCAGAGGCAAGCATAACTTAGTTGCAAATTCCCATAGTAGAATAGTTAAAAGTGCCATTATCACTTCTAGTTTATTATCATTGCAACTTTATTAGCTCTTCCTCATGTTCCATTTTTTCTAGAACCCAGAAGAAGGTTTATATTTGGCTTCTGCCTCAACCATTTCACAGTATAACTCAAATTAACCTTTGATGGAGGAAGGGAAGAAATGAAGAGTAAGTGGAGGAGGAGTGATTGAGTGGTTCTGGGTTCTATGTGGAGCAACAACTTAAGACTCATTTCCTTGAGAGCTTGTTTGGAGGTTCTAGCAGGGGAGCGCAGCTACTCGTATACCCTTGACCGAAGACCGGTCCTCCTCTAGCGGGGATGGTCGTCCTCTTCGACCGAGCGCGTAGCTTCGGGAGGGACGCACATGGAGCGGTGAGGGAGGAAGGGGACACCCGCCTAGCCAGCCAGATCAGCCGAATCAACCCTGGCGATCAATGGGGTGACAGATGTCGCAGCCAGATCGCCCTCACATCCTTGCAATGCCCTAGGAAGACAGTGGGACCTCAGAGGGGAGTACCTCTAGGGTGCATCTAGAAAATGTAGACTCCATGGTGTCAAACCCAATAGTCAATTCATCTTACTTGGTCCAACAACACAGTCAATACATATCTCCTTGTTGAAACACTTTCTTCATTTGGTTTAAATATACCAGTCTCATGTTTACTCCTACTTCACTGTCTTCTACACCTGTGATGGACAGGTCTTATGCATGCTGACAGCTTCCCTACTCAAGTGTCCGTGTGTCTTAGCTTTTCTACCTGTAATTTTCAGTGTTACTCAGGAGTTCACTCAGCCCATACACAAGGTTTAACACCAGCAGGAGCAACTCTCAATCAATGGGATATGAGATTTGGTAGATAAATACTTCAGCTTACTCATTCCTTGATGAGAATATTTTGAAATAATTTTTACACAGTGCCTCAGAAGACCCCCAGTGAGATGGAGACTCAGTTGCCCCTAGCAGTAACCAACTTATTAATGCTCACTTTATTGGATTTTATTTCTTTCCTACTAACCTTCCTCAGTCTCTCACAAGTGTTTCCTGAAATTATGACCTAATAAAAAATCTGCACCTAAATCCTCGTTTCAAGGCAATCCAAGCTAAATGTTGGATTAAATGTTGGTTCTCTGAGGCTCTGTTCTTGGATCTCCTCTCCTTTTCTGTCTCACTCATTTTCTTGGGACTGAAATCCTTTAGTCTAATGACTTTGAATACTATGTATGTGCAATGGTTTCCCAGATTATGTATCCAAGCCCAGACCACTCCTCTAAACTTTTATCTCCACATGGAGATCTAATAGGTATCAGACTTAACATGTCTAAACAAAGCTTCTGATAGCTGCTCTCCAAAAACTCTGCTCCTCTGGAAGATTTACCACAATTGAGTAAATCTGATGCATTAGAGGAAAGGAGAGAAAGCCCATGTGGAGGGAATGTGTTGTTAGAGGACAAGAGTAGCATGAGATGAGGTTGGAGGAGTAGGCAAGGACCAGATCACGCACAGGCATTTAAGTCAAAGTAAGAAGTTTACATTTAACTCGTGTGCAATGAGAAGCTCTCAAAGGCCCTTTAGCAGAGTTATAACCTGATTTAAATTATGTTTTAACAGAGAAATGAGACATTGAGAATAATTGAAAGTTCATCAGGTAACAAAGTCGAAGAGGGCTTTTCCAACAGAGGAAACAGGAAGCATGAATCACTATCAGTTCTGATTTGCCTATCTTCTATAAACCACCTTCACTAGACCTTTAACTGATCTGTGTTTTAATGCGGAGGCCATGAGCTTTAAATGTCACCTTTGTAAAAGAATTATTGGGCATTTATACAACCAGGTCCACACAAAAGTAATATCTTGGAGTAATAGAAATAGATATAGGCCTGTGTTTATAGCCCCGGTCCTTATCTTTTCAGATCCATAAACATGATTTTACAAATGCAATGAGAGTCTATTCATTAGTAATAACTAGGTGTAGCTACTCAGCCTTACAAAAAATTAATGAATTATCATTTTATGAATTTAAAATAAATATATTATCTGGCGTTCTTTTGGTTGGAAGTACAAAAACCAACATAAGTCAACCAAACACTTCAAAAAAAATTATTATGTACAATACAGAAGTTTGTCACAGAACCCAAGGCCAGGAATGCCATTTGACCCCAGGAAGAGACAAAAATGAGAAACCAAAAATACTTTCTGGGTTTTCTGTGTGTTTCATCTATGTTCCCCTCTGAGCATCTGTTTCATTCTTACTCATATATCTCTGTGGAAGGGCTTCCTCTGATTCTCTGATCCATGTGGTAGAGCATTTTCTTCCCTTCTCTGAAGCTAGGTTTCTCTACCTATTTTCCTCTGCTGGCTTTTAAATATTTATTAAACAAATTGAACTACAATGGAACCACGGGTTAGGATACAGAAACACACTCCAGTGTCATTAGCAGTCATGGGATCCCATAGCCAGTATTCAAGAGTCTAGCTCTTTCTGTAGGCAATCTGTCTTACATTTCCTATCTGAATAATGCAGAGTAAACATGACAAGCATGCCCTGAACCTAATGAATGGACAAGTCTGTCAGCAAATAGTATCAGTTCCATGCATTTCCTTAGGGGCTCTTTCTTCAGAGGACCCAGTTATTCCACCATTTCAGCTTTACAATATCAGAAATTCATTCTCTCTTCAGTGTTTTTTCATCCTTCATTACAATCTAGTGCCTTAAGAATGAATCCTCTAGGACAGGTAGTGACTTAGGGAATCACAGTTTTGCCTCCGGACTCCCAGCCAAGTGTTGGGCTCTCTCCCTCCCATTCTCCTCCCGTCCCACTGCACCCCTCCTCCTACTCTCTGTCTTTCCTTGACTGTTGAACTGTTTTGACAGAGTTAATTGAGTAAGGAGCCAGAGACCACTGTGATCTGGGTTAGAAACATAAACACATTGGTTAGAAGAAAAAGCAAAAATATGTCAGATACAGGCATGGCATTAGAGTTGGCTTATCAGAGATGTGTTAGCCTGAAGTGCAGGAGCAGCAGAACTGACTTTGGGAACACAGGCTGGAGCAGAAATAGACTGGGAGACAGTTCCACACCCAGAGGACAGCTTTTTACACATATGGTTGTATTTGCTGGAAAGTTCTCTTCTACTTAACCCTGTATGGGAGACTGTCGTGGAGAATCTGACACAGCTGCTTCTCCATGTGCAGAAAGAGCATATCACACAGAGAAGCAACTGTTGAGACTGTGAAATCTGATTTATTAGATAAGTGTAAATGTGTAAATGTAGCCATATAATAAGTACTCAGTCTAGCGTCAGAGTCTAAAGTTGTCAATTTTTACAATCAAATCTTGATTCTCTTATTTCTGTCTTGCCTCAAGCTTACAGGCCCCAAAGACTCAGTTGATAAAGTGAAAATGATATTTTTCACTTTGCTTGGCATAAGACACAACTTTATCCCTCCCTGACCTCTTTCTGCCTCTTTCTTGACCTTTTCCCAGTAACCAATTATTTTTATTTGAATAAAGTAAAATGTATCTTTGACATCCTTCTCATTAAACGTCAACCATATTGGCAGGTTGTACAGGGATGGACAACAAAGATTTTTACTGGGGCAATCAGAGGATGAAACATCGTTTTTAAGTGTCATGAAAAGGTCTAGGATTATAGGACACTGCTCTGCTCCTGAAAGAATTGTCTACTTACACTAAGAAGTAACAGAATAGTGAGGTGTTGCTATTATGATCACCTGAAACTTAAGGAGAAAAAAAAGTAGTTCAATCAAAAGAATTCTAAGCTTTCCCCCAAGTTTCAAGAAAATGTCTACCCATATTTTCCTTCAAATGTTCCTTTCATTGTTTCATTTCTTTAATGTTGTTTGCAGACATAGATCTTGCCTTAGTAATGGTCTGTACATTCGGTCAAAGTGACAGGTCTGAGGATTCCAGGCAGCTTGGGAAGAGGCATGAAAGGCCAGAACCAACGTCAAGGGGTCAGAAGTGAGCACAGGACACGTGGAAGCTCATCTTCCCCAGCAAGAGGGAACTCAACAGCTCACATCTACAGGCAGCAATGGGGGCTGCTTGTCCCTGAGAACAAGGCATAAGCCCAGTATTCAGACTCCTGAGGGGATGAGGGAGTAGTGGCTCAAGCCTGAGCCCCAGAATGAGTACAAGGATAATCAGGGCTCAGGAGAACAAGCAGAGGGCAGGCAGGGCTAGTGGGGCCAGGTCAAGCATCAAGAACACCAGGATGTTATCCTGTAAAGAGAAGAGGAAAATGCAGTAAGGATGGGTATAAGGCCAGGAAGGAATTATTCACTTGAAACTCACATTAGCTAAGGGAGAAGTCTGGGGCTCAACACAGGAAAAAGAGCTAAGCTATGTACAGATCCCACACTGATGTGAGCCAGGCCAGAACCTGGTGCAGTATCCCAGGGACTTACTCAGCTAGCTCCATGTGCGTCACAAACAGTACTGATATCTATTAACATATCTTATCCTCAAATAATCACAAAGTCTTTGAGGTAAACTGGACAAGCGTCTTTCTATTTTACCCATGAAAACACTTAGGCTCAGAGGAGTTAAGTGATTAACATTACACAGCTTCAAAGTAGCAGCAGCAGGGTCAAACCCTAGCCTCCTGCAGCTAAATTTATTCATCTCTGGGCACTAACTGCTTCCCATATTCCTTGATCAACTATCAGTTCTTATCTAGTTCCGGAGTCAGTGGTTTAACCAAGTAGCCCCGCATGGATTACACAGTGGGGCTTCAGACCCCAGGCTCTTTTGAGTCAGCCACCCAGGGGCTGCACTTGCATTTTTTAACCAAATTGGGACAGGGCTTCTTCCTTCAATCCCCTGAAGAAGTCTATAGTTCAGGGCTGGTATTGTGGTCTCTCTGATAAGACTCTCTCATGGGCATTCTCAAAAAGCCCCCTACCATAGTTCCACTCTCACAGACTAATTTAAAATCTAGGAGTGATGGCAAATAGAATGAGGTAGAACCATCTTTCATAGTTTAACTTAGAGTTTCAAGGTTAGGGTCATCTAAGAGAATAACCTTGGGTTGAGAGTAAAGACTGTTTATTATGGTTCTGCTATATGATTTGAAAGCAATTTTAATGATTTTGAAGAGTTGCTTAGTTTCTCCAACTTTCACTTTATGTTTAATATAAAGACGTTGATCAAATAATTTTCAGAACACCTCTTGTTTTTACATTCAATACCTGTATGTTCTCACAATCAATACCTGTATAGTGTCAGCCCTACCTCTACCCACCAGCCCCAGGAATAAAACCTACCACAGGACCTGGACTTCCAGCCATATCCCTGGAAGTACTCACAGAGCAGGTGATGACTATGAGCAGCTTCATGGTGCTTGTGGAGACACCCTTTTCCCCAGAGTACACCCCCACCATTTCCTCTTCCTTTATCATCCTCCTTGACAGCCTTTGTGAACTCTCCATCTGTAGGACTTACCTGAGCAGATGACAGCCACATCTTCCTGGTGGGTGCAGTCGTGATATCCCCAAAATCTGTGCTGGCACTGCTCCAGGGACTGCTCCTCTCCTAAGCAACGAACATCATCCAGCCAGATGCGGCCAACCCCAGGGCCATAGCTTTTCCGGTCTTTGAAGGACGGGGAGAGGGACTTCCCACAGCCCAGTTGCTTGCATACCACCTGGTCCTCCTTTTCTCCCCAATTATCATCACAGACAGAGCCCCATACGCCCTTGCGCAGCACCTCCAGTCGCCCAGAGCAGAGCTTGTCTCCTCCTACTAGTCTCAAGTCAAAGGGATCTGCAGGATGGGGGAGGAAGTCAGGGGTTGGAGACAGGAAGGGAAAGGAGAAAAAATAAATCATTTATTTTTAAATTTTTTTCATTTTGTATTCTTTGTTTGTTTGTTTTGAGATATCATCTCACTCTGTTGCCCAGGCTGGAATGTAGTGGTGTGATCACTGCTCACTGCAGCCTCAACCTCGAGGGCCCTAGTGATCCTCCCACCTCAGCCTCCCGAGTAGCTGGGACTACAGGTGCATGCCACCAAGCTCAGTTTTTCTTTTTATTTTTTAGGAGACAGGGTTCTACGTATGTTGCTCAGTCTAGTCTCAAACTCTTGGGCTCAAGTGCTCCTCCCACCTTGGCTTCCCAAAGTGCTGGTATTATAGGTGTGAGCCACTGCAACTGGCCAAGAAGATCATCTACATCCTCACCACCCCCATAAGTACATTTGAAACTCTCCACCTGTATTTCTGTGATTAGAGCTCTTTCTCTCGCTCTCCATCAGGTTCTAACCCCTGTTGTACAGGTCGGCTTCCCTCACAAGGATCTTTTCACTTCCTCATCTATTTTATAAATCTAATATTTATAAATGACATTCTAATAAGTTTTAAAAATTGAAGAACTTAACAGATATATAGAAAGATGTACCTTGTTCTTACAATATAGAATTCAAAATAATAAGAGTTCATATTAATATAGTGCTTAATATTTAAAGCATTTTCAGATACAAAATTGGGTATCATTATATCCATTTCAAAAACAAAGGAATTAGCTATCTGCCCAATTAAATAAGTTTGCAATGGTCCTTTGGTGCATGAGTAGCTCTTTGGAAATACTGTTTGAATGAGATTCCACGTAATTAAATCCATGAATAAACCTAGTCTCTGGATGCACAGGCATTACCTTCACATTCGACCCACGTGTCTTCATCATGGATGCAGGTGCTCTTCCCCCAAGGCCCAGAAGGGCAATCCTGAAGGGTTGCTTCTCGTCCTGAGCATGACATCTGGCTCAGCCAGATGGATCTTTGGTCCTGGGCAGGCTTGTTGCAGCGTTTTTGAGTCAGTACAGCCCTCCCACATCCCAGCTGCCGGCACACCACCTTTGCGGCCCGGAGGCTCCAGCCTGTCTGGCACACACTATACCACCGGTTCTGGTGCTTCACTTCCACGCGTCCCTTGCAATGCCCAGGGCCATCAGCCAGCCTGACATTCTCTGGGACTGGGGATAAAGGGCTCTCTGGGTCTGAAGGGAAAGAAAGAGAGTGTGTCTGTTCCCTGCCAGAACATGGTCTTCTCAGTAAAGGGGGCCCAATGGACACATCTCTCAGTTCTTGGTGTTCAGTACAAGGCATGCTAAAGTGCTTAACACTGCCTCATAGATGCCTGCTGAAAGAATGAATGAGGGAATTAATGAAGAAAATGTAATTTCCAAATTCCAAGTTGAATCATTATCATTTCTGTAACATTTTAGTTTTTCAAATTGTTTTCACATTCAACTTGTCATTTGATCCTCACAAGAGATCTTGTATAGACTTTTAAAAATAAATTCAATAACATACAAGATATGTCCAACACCAAATACCTTTTGGTTCACTGTTGGCGTTGCAAACTAAATATATCAGATTAGTGCTCCCAACCCTCAATCTTTCTAAAAAATAGGACTGAGTCTTCAATGTCAAGGCAAAAGGTGACTGTTTCTCTAGAAACAAATTCTGTGGGGAGACAAAGAAAGAGGAGTCACAGACTAGCTCCTCAGTCACATCGCTGTCTAATGAACAAAAGAGAAGAGACTATTCATACATAGAAAGCAAGTATACGGGGGGAAGTAAAGGAACACAGACCTGTTTGTCTATATATCTTTCTATCATCTATCCACCTGTCTGTTAGATTGTGTTAGTTTCCTATGAGTATCTCCTGTCTACCTGACTAGAAGATAAACTCCTGGAAAATTGAGACTATTTTTTAAAAAGCATACATTGTACTTTGTGAGCTCATTTCTTCCCCCATAACTCCATGCCCAGCTCCAGATACAGGATACTCTATTCAACAAATGTTTAGTGGTGTGTATGTTGGCATGTGTGTAAACAAGAGAAACAAGTTCTCGTATAGATTGAAACTAAGATAAAAGTATTTGGTCAATCAAGTAGAAATAGCAGTTCTAGGTGAAGATATTGTTTATCTCCAGCACTGACAATTGGGAAAGTATGAAATGTGGGGAGTGAGGGGCCAATTAGCCATTGTACAAAAGTCTGCGGTGGGGAGTGAAGACAAACAAGAGTGGCCACGAGGGGTATGGCAGCTGGCAAGTGGTCCGGGGCCCCTGCCATACTCACTCTCACACAATGCCCCAGCATCTTCATTATGTAAACAATTGTAAGCTTCTTCTTGCTCACATTGAGCCAGTGTATCTTCTGTTCCTGTGCAACTGACCTCTTGGATGAAGACTTTTTGCTCGTTTTCTGCTGGTGGCTCATATAAAATACCACTGGGGGTTCCGTTGGCCGCTCCACAGCCCAGCTCCCGGCACACCACAGCCACATCCTTAATGTCCCAGCCGTCATCACACACGGTGCCCCACTGGCCATTCTGTCTCACCTCCACCCGCCCTTCACAGCGGTGGAGGCCCCCCACCAACCGCACTCCAGATGGAGACGCTACAAAGAGACAGGTTGTTAGCTAGAGGCCTGAGAGGAGCTCAGAGAGTCCTTAGGCATGTACTCAGTCAATCTGGGACTCTTCCACCATTCAAATGGTGTAGAGTGTTGAGGAACTAGAAATGAGGGATCAGAAGAAAAGGTGAGGAAGAGGAGCTTCAGAACTCCATCTCTGAGTTCTGGTTCTGCTACAGCCTTAATGGTACCCTGCCAAGAAACTCTACTTCAAGATGCCTGGACATGACTGCTGGCATTTTCAGATTGAAGATTAAGGAAAAGAGGTTGGTTGAAGATCCAGCAGAGTTTTAGATTCTCTAGAGGTCAGAATCAGAAGGACCTAAAGAGATCATAAAGTCCACCCCATTATTTCACAGATGAGGAAAATCATCCTCATGAAAGTGATGGTCTTATGGCTACATTGTCCAAAAGAGGAAGCCCCAGGCCCGAACAGAGCTGTAAAGAGAATATCTGTTGTGTTTTTCTCCTTGACTCTGTCTCTCTCCATGGCAGCCAGATTGAGGCAGAGTGTCTATAATTCAGGCTGAACAACCTAACTATCTCTCACTCTCAGTGGCCAATCCATGCCCATCCTTGCTGCTTCCTATGAAATTTGTTCCTTGTTCGAGTGCCCACCTCAGAAGAAATACAGAGCACTGGGAAAGGGAAGAGTCAGAGTCTCAGAGCCCCAAGAGTTTGATCTAATTCTAGGGACTAGAAGCATAAGAGAGGATCCACGGAATCTCCAGATAAGTTGTGAGAAATCTGGGACTTGGTTCAGTTTCATGACTAGAACTCTGGAAGTAGAAAAGACTAACAGAAGTGGGGTATGATGGCTCATGCCTGTAATCCTAGCACTTTAGGAGGCTGAGTCAAGTGGCTCACTTGAGGTCAGGAGTTTAAAACCAGCTTGGACAACATGGTGAAACCCTGTCTCTACCAAAAAATAATAATAATAATAATAAATAAATAAATAAATACAAAAATTAGCCAGAAATTGCTTGAACCCAGGAGTTGGAGGTTGTAGTGAGCCGAGATCATGCCACTGCACTCCAGCCTGGGCAACAGTGACACTCCATCTTGAAAAAAGAGAAAAAAAGAAAAGACTAACAGAAATTCTCTTCCTTCCACCAAGACATGCAAGGAGAGTAGAGATGGTTGTGTAGGGAGACCAAGGAAGAGCCTATTAGACAGCAAACACTTGTTAGGTGAGTACTATATTTCTGTTTTGTTTGTTTTTTAGTGAACTCAGAGAACAGTTATGAACAAGAGAGATAGCATTGCTGCCCTCAAGAAGCTTATATTAAGCTTGGCAATCCCACCAAGCCTCTTGCAGCCTCAGAGCAATATAGCAGAGGCTGAATTTTCCATGTTTACATGGAGAGAGACAGTTAGCTGAGAGAGTTCTGGTGCACCAGGAGAGGTCACATTTGGACTGGAAGTCTATGGCCTATTGGAAGAGGAACAGCTTAATAAGGGCCAACATGGTTCACATGGGATGAGCCAGATTGCATGCATGGATGGAACATGACTGCTGAGGACCAGATTTCCCACAGACTGCCTTGTCTCAACTGCACACAAATTCCCCAGAGTTTAGAATCAATCTAAGAGAAGTAGTTCAGTGAGAAAACTCTAATCTGGCTAATTTTAAACTGCATCAGGAAGCTTATGTTTATTTCATGCATTTGTTTTTTTGTTTCTTTCCTTTTCTTCCTTAAATTTTTTTGGGAAAAAAATATATAAAAATGGAGGCTATAGATAGTAATTAAAAGTTAACCATAAAAAAATAAGACTTTTATATAAACCATAAAAAACTAAGAAAAGTTTTCATTTCCGCACAACTGAGTTTAAGGCTCATAGATCTGGATAAAAATATAATTTAAGAGCAGTTACCCAAAAATGTTTTTTATTTTCATGAGTAGCGTGAACCATAAATAATTTTGGGGTCATTGTATCTGAGATTAGAGTTTGGATTGGCATTTTTGCGTACTACAGGAAATACTAGCTATCAGGATTAACAGTATAATTTCTTTCCTTGCTGATTACAAAATTCTCAATTTTTAATCAGTTTTCATTTTCTATGGGGTAGAAGACTAAAATAGCCATGGGAAAGAATAAATAAATTTAAAAAACCAAAAAACAAAAAATAAGTAAGCAAGAAATTCAGGGAAAGAAGAAATAAATTAAAAAACAAATTTTTTAAAAACAAGAAATTCAGCTTGATGAAACAGAAGGACTGAGAAAAGAATAATCTGAATGTCCAGATGAGAACTCAGGAAGGTTGCATCTGTCAGGGTATAGAATTCTTCATACCAATAGCAATGTTTCTGGCTGCCCCTCTCTGGTAAAGTCTCTGTGATTAAGCAGAAAGGGAGACTGGAGGGATAATATACAAGAAACTGATAATCCACAACCCGTAGCCTCCCCTTCTATAAACTCACTCTCTCTGTGCACCCTTTCCTTGGGTTTATAATTAGTGCATTACCCAAAGACTGCCTGAGCAGGAAATCCAGCCTATACTCTGCTGGTCAAGCTATGTGCTGCAAGCAACAATACATTTCTAATTCAAACAAAGATACCATTAAGCCTGGCAGGGGGACCTGGATATGCTGGAAACCAAACAGGAAGACACCGAAAGGAAGTTCATTTTTCAGGTATGCCCATAAGGCAGTGAAGTGCATTCTAGACCTGAAATGAACCTAGCTCTTACTTGGATGCTGGCCAAGTGGCCACAGAAACCAAGTGGGGAGAGGTGCCCTGCCAGAATAAACCACCCAAACCCTTCTAAATTCTGGAGGTGGAAATCTGTCCACACAAGACTGAGTGGGTGAGGTAGGAAGCCAGAAAGGAAGTACGCTGGGCCTGTTTTGAACCAGTCTTTCTCTGTGGCTCAAGAAACTTCAAAATTTCCCCTCTCCTGAGCTTGAGGCCTCCCTCTCAGAAACCCCCAAAAATCTTACCTAGGAATCCAGGTCTGGTGCAAATGGCTGGTGAAGAAAGAAGGAAATGAGTGAGGTCAATTTCCAAGACTTTATTCAAAGAACACGACTCTCTAGAAAGCCTTCACAGAACCGTGTGAGATAAGAGTGGTAGATGCAGCACCTCCAATGTCAGTCCTGTTGGGACCTTCTTCTGGGATGACCATCCTCCAAGGACACAGGGACACTGGCTAGAAATCACAGAGACCAATTCTACCACAGCTAACTGGTTCGGCCTGTTTCCTTCACACACAGTGGTGGATAGATTGGTTTCCTATTCTAGTCAATTAGATTGATTGGTTATTACTGCCTAAAGTAAAAGTGTGGTGATGCAGCCTCTTGACTCAATAAGAAAGAGTGCTGGAGGCCAGTGGGAAGATGCACTGGCTGGGGAAGATAAAGATGCCACGGTGCGCAGTGCAGAAAGTAGGGCAAAGGGGCAGGATATGCCTGTGTTCGTTGGCACAGCATTTAGACCAGGTAAGCAAACTCTTACTGTAAAAGGCCAGACAGTAATATTTTCAGTTTTGTGGGCCATATAGTGTCCGTTGCAACCAGTCAGCTCTGCCATTGTAGCCTGAGGACAGTCACATATATGTATGCAAATAAGGATGGCTATGCTACATTAAACCTTTATTTATTAGACACTGAAATTTAAATTTCTTGTCATTTTCATGCACCATAAAATATTATTTTTCTTTTGTTTTTTTCCTACCATTTAAAATTATAAACCTCATCATCAGTTTGCAGGCTGTTTTAGTTGATTTAGATGAATAGCTCAGAAAGTAGCTCTATATGTAGTTCCAAATCTCCAGATTCCAGCACCAGCCTATCTTTAACACATGGGAGTTTCTTCCTACAGGATCTCTGTATATTTGGATTCCTTTCTCCATAAGGTCCCTCTTAATGCTGCAGAGAGTCCTGAACCCTGTAACCTTCAGGAGTCCCTGAGGCCTATGCATTTTCAACTGCAAAACACCCACCTCCCCCATCTTATAGGATTTTTCAGAAGGAGCAAATATCTTTGGACCTCCAGCCTACAGTTTTTCAGGCAGATTCAAGTAGTTCAGTGGTTTACCCTGGAATATTTTCTTTTCTTGGTTTCCAAGTAACTTCTCATTACCCTCATTCCCTTAATCTTCAGAATGTGGCCACTCTCAGACTCAAGGAGGCCTTCTCTGCAACTGTCCAAAACTCAAGGTTATATTATACATAATGGGAAAAATTGCATAACCCCCATGCCAGCATGTGTACATGTGAAGGAAAGTGAGCATGGCAAGCCTGATATGTAGGTGCAAACGTGATATAGCCAGTAAGTGACTTGGAAGCTCTGCAGTAGGGTGGGTAACTGCAGAAGGATGGACCAGAAAGGCTTCATGAAGCAGGTGGAAGTGCAGATGAGCCTGGAAGACCCAGTAGTATATCCATGAGGGGCAGGACTAGCCGTTGAGTGGTGTGGGGGCTGTATGGATGTTTAAGATGTGGTCAGTCCCTTACATTGAACACAAAAGTGTCCAGTTGAGAGGCTTGCGTGGGCTTTGGTGATGCACTAGGTCAAGACATAAAAGTGGATGTGATTGATTAGTGTAGGGACTTACCAGGCCTTGTTAGATGCTTTATATTAGTTATCTTATAAAAAATACTGCTAAAAACCTCTGAGGAATGTAATCTTATCCTCACTTCATAGATGAGAGAGCAAGATTTCAGAGAGGTGTGGTAACCTACGAATTCATAAAGCTAAGAAATCAAAAAGGCAGGATTGAAAACCAGGTGTCCTTGGCTCCACAATCACCAGATTAACTAGGTTGATCTCTAGATTACTCTAAGCAATGAGAAACTGCAGAAAATTATATATATATAAAAAAAAACATTCTATGAAACACTTTTCAGAGGAAACCAGACAATATGATCAATGAAAGGTGATTGTCTTGCAGTTCTACTTCCTTTCCTGGCTCTACTTGCTGCTACCCAGTGCCCATTCATTTGTCTTCTTACTAATAGTACATTTAGGAACATTTATGTAAAAAGAGAAATGGGATAAACTATCATTACTTTGTCATTACAAATATAGGAAAATAGAAAAAAATCTGATAAAGTGAATTACAAATGTGTATGGATTAAGTGGCTTTTAAGGATTAGACTAGTTACCAAATGTAGAAAGGAAGGAGAAGCTCACCCTTGAAAAACATCCAAATCTGTTCCAGGTTTGCAGGGAGAAAGTTCTCCTAATCAAAGTTCCAGAAAACTCTGAAGCCTAAACCAGCAGGTGCAGAGATACTCACCAAGGATCAAGGAGAATAGCAGAGCCATGACCAAGGCAGCTGAAGATGATGAGCTGAAATTTAAGGCTGGAAGGAGGCCCCCGGGCAGCAATATTTAGTTTGAGCTGCAAGTATGTTAAGAGGAGGGACAAAGACGGGTCCTGAGTGTGGTCAAAGCATTATCAAATGATCAGAAACCAATAGACTTAGGAGGGAGAACTGACAGAGCTGGACTTGCTGAAATCAGCATGTTCTAGAGGAAGGGAGGTGGCCAGAACTGGCAGAAAATTGCTGAAAACAAAGCAGAAACAGGCTGTCATGACTTGGTTCTGCTGTAAGTCCAGCTCCATCCATCTCTGCTACAGCCCCTTTGTTATGTAAACAGAGGAAACACCTCCCACAAGGAAAGGCAGGTACCAAAAATATGGTCATCTCTCAGTAGAAGACAAGGCAGTACTTAGTCTCCAAGGATGGTTTGCAAGGGAAGTAAGCCAATTTTTATTCCTTTACCCAAGAGGGAAGTGTCTAGAAAATTTGGAAGCCAGAAGCCACAGGATAAGTGCAGAGTTGCCCTTGGAGGCATACCCCATAAACCATAATCCATGGTGCCAATTTCCACATATAGGCCTGACTTTATTGGCTTCAAACCAGCTTTCTCAGTACTAAGCAGAGGGTCCAATACACAGATTGGTTATTTTTCTATGCTTGTGCTGGTGTATGCCCATCTTTGGAAGCTGGATGGAAACAGATCCCTGAGGCGAGGGGCACCATAATCATTGAACTCAAGTTGTCTGTAGGTCTAAGACATTACGGACAGAGATTAAGCAGTAAGACCCCCTCAGGCCCCTCTGCCTTTTATATTATTAAGTATAACTATGCTTCATGAGCTATTCTACTCCAGATTGATCAAGCAATCAATTTTGTATGCTAACATAATCCCTACATTCCAAGCAGGGTAATTGTTCCTCTACAGTGAGACATTTTTGCTTCTTTGTAACATTCAGGTCACTCAGCGGAAATCTTGGTTCATTGTAGCATTCATTTTTATTCCCGTGTTTCTTCACTTACTTAATGTTGTATTCAAGGAAACGTTTTTAGCACTCATGAATGCCAGGCAGTACGTGAAGAAACAAGGGATAGTTTTGCACTGTAAAAGTATATGGTCTAGGAGTTGTGATAGCATGTGGAAACTGCTGTTAAGAGAGAAAAGTATAAGAAACTTTGGAGGCCAGGCAAGGTGGTTCATATCTGTAATCCCAGCACTTTGGGAGGCAGAAGTGGGAGGATTGCTTGAGCCCAGGAGTTTGAGGCTGCAGTGAGCTATGTTCAGGCCACTGCACTTCAGCCTGAGTGATAGAATGAGACCCCATCTCCGGAAGAAAAAAGAAAGAAATGAAATGAAACTTTGGAGGAAATGGTTACTCTGTTTGGAGCTAATCAGAGAAGACTTCACAGTAATGATGATACTTGAGCAGGGGTTTAGGATGAGTTAAGTGGAGAATCTGAATAGGAAAATATTTTGCCATGCATATGCAGACAAGTGAAATAACATTACTTATTTAAGGAATCACAGGTAATTTGGAATGACTGGATTATAGCCTGCTTAGTGATCAGGGGCCAGGGGTTACTGATGTTGAAAGTAAAGACACTAGATGATATGCAAGTAGCAACAAGAGCCAGACAATTGAGGGTCTATTATGAATGGGTTTATAAATGCTAACTATTCATATCCTTCCCTCTCTAGATTCTGAAGTGACACAGTAATAGGGACAGAATTCAGAAAAGCTTCAAAATATCATATTTACTGTTGATGAAGCTACATTAGACTGCCACTGGGATCTAAGGTTCTATGCATTTACCTTCATTCTTCAGGAGCCAGATGTGCACAATTGAGTTTACCCTTGGAAAAACAAAAAAGACTTTGTGTGGCCTGAGGGAAGACAAACCTATTAGCAAACACAGGTTTCATAATTCAGAAATATATTTTCCCCATTCCATGTGGAAAATTGAGTGAAGGAAGAGGAGAAAAGAAAAAGAAAACTTTTCCCCCCAATATAGTATTTTATGAAGAGGTATGAGAACATGAAGAAAGGAAAAGGAAGCTTTTTAGCCAGGAAGGACATTATCCCACAGGACACAGGAAGTCACCAAAGGGTGTTACACATTTGAGGTATGTATTTTGGCTGCAGCACTGAGGAGGATATGGGATGGAGGAGACCAGTAATGGAACATTAAGACCCATTAAGAGATTACTGCGTCAGAGAGAGCAGAGGAGGACTTCAGTAGGAGGTAGAAGAACGTACCTGAAACCTACTGTGTTTGGAAGATAAAAGTTACTTAACATGAGCAAGGAGGCTGTATTGGCTGGAAGCTTCTAAAAAGTGGTAAAGGTCTGAAATAATCACTAAAAGGAAAGGGAGTCTGAAAAAAGACAACTAAATTATCTGTTTTCAGCATTGGGTAGAAAAACTTGCATTTGTAAGCAACATCCATGTGCCCAGTTGTGGGATCTTCTCAGGCTGCAGTCAGAAGGCTGATGTGAGAGGCCCATAAAGCCAGAGTTCAAGCTGAGGGACCCGCCCAACTGGTGCATGAGGCTTAGAGAAGACCAGGACATGGGCTGATGAAAAGTGAAAACAGAAAGAGGTTCTGGGAAAGGGAACCTAAGTGAGGGAAGTGCTGGGGAAAAGGAGAGTGTTAGAAAGTTCAAAGTATAGGAAGTTGTTCAGAGATTTGGAGAGAAGTGCTTGAAGTTTCAGAGAAGCTATTCTGGGCAAGACCAGGCACAAGCCAGTGTATGAGAAGAGAGTGAAGGAAGAAGTTTCAGAAGCTGAGGGGTTTAGGGAATTGAGAAGTGGTTATCAAGAAGAGGACCGCCAAGAAGAGGGAGGTGGAATGGGAGGCACAGGTTGGGGAAGCCCAAAGCTATGCGGAAGTAGATACCTGTCTGGAGGACATCAATACATGACACACAACAAAAGCTAGAAGACACTCTGAGGGGCCCTCTCAGGGAGGGCAAGCTTCCTGTCCTGCAGGTTTGGCATCAAGGTGAAAACCCTCAGATAAATAGTTGAGTATGTCAGTTGTGGCTCCATGAGAGTAGAAAACCATCCAAATTGCTCCCCCTTACACATCAAGTGCTTAACATGCAATAAATGATTGCTGAATCAACAAATGCATGCAGGAATGATTGTATCGTGAGACGGAACATCACCGAGCCTTTAGACTGACCAGAAATGCCATCTCTTGGCTCTATTCCTTGTCCACATTGTGCTTTCTGGTGGCTGGGACTGACATTCTGAGACTCTCCCAGGCCAATGTTTTATAGGCAATTGATCTAGAACACAGGGTTTTGATGGGTTTGGTTGCTCTTTCCTGTGTACATCTGCAAACACCTCTAAATAATCGCTTTGATTCTCTTCTGTTGCTCTCACTGTGTCCCTTCTCCCTCCCCAGCAGTGACCAAAATGGAGGAGAAGCTCAACATTATGTCACATGAGAAATAGATCCAGGACTTGGGGTTCAGGGAACATAAGCACTGTCTTCAGACACTTAAAATAAAATTGTTCTGTGGGATTTGTGAGGAGTAAACACCATGTACGTATGGAAACTACAGTTGACACAGGTTTGAACTTGGCTGGTCCATCCACTAATACACAGATTTTTTTCAACAAAATACAGAGGGCAGATTTTTCACACATGCAAGAACTGAGTATCTGTGCATAATAAGGAACGAGTATATATAAAAAAATTTAAAACCCATCATAAGAAAAAAAAATACAGAATAGGTTTCCCTAGAGACCATAAGCTCTCTATAACTGTACACATTGAGTCACATTGCCTGTTAATAGATCCATTATTTATGGTTGGTTATTATTAATCCTTTTTTTATATCACTAATCTTAAGATTGTTTATGGCAAAGAAAAATCCAATCACTCACAGAAAAGAGGCCCTAAGGACTTAGGAGTTAAAACTCCAGCACCAACCCTGTCAGCTTGGGCCCTTGTGGATGCTGCAAGGCAGACAGGACACCTGCACTGTGGCCTCCCTCAGGGTCATGACAAAATTGCAATGGCTTTTCATTCTTCAGGTATCTGCAATGAGGGATCCAAGAGGACAGAGAACAGATGATAGCAGCCCAAAAGCTGGAGTCCACAGGGAGGGAACTCAGGGAGCCTCCCTGTCCAGGGTGCCCTGGTTGAACCTAGACTGCCTGCCCACATCCTGCTAGCAGCAAAATCGGCCCTATCTGTCCTTGTGTCCCAGGTGTGCTCTGCCCTGGAACTTCTACCTGTGCTTTTCTGGACTTTCCTGGAACCATCTTCAAAAAGCAACATTACAGTGCAGAGGCTATGAGCATGGGTTTTGGGTGCAGGCAGACTTGGCTTCCAGTTCTCACTCAGTAACTTACTAGCTGTGGGACCCTGTACAAGATAGATGGGTCCTTTCTTGGTAGCTTTGTTGACAAGATCTATGCTTTTTTTTTTTTTTTTTTTTTTTTTTTGCTAGGATAATCAGTTTTCATTTCTTCCTTTTAAAAACTGAACGTTTAATTAATTTAATCTTGCTTAATCCACATTCATGTTCCTCTTTTAAACGGGAAATCATAAGTGACAGGAAAGCAAATAACTTACAGGGTCACACCTCAGAAGCACTCTGGAAGCACCCTGCAAAGAGGTCAGCTCACTTCCAAAGGCTAATTAGGCTTGTCCAGGCACCTTTGTGCCCCAAAGTCGAGTCACTGGACACATATTCATGCTGAAAGCCCACATTCTCATGTCAGAATAAATGGTTCAGTACAGGACTCATGAAGAAAGAGGAAAGAGGAGCTATCCAAGGAACTGGTCTGGCATGGGAAGTATCATGAGGGTTACTAGACATCACTGCACTTTGCTGCCCCTGCATGGAGAACATTACACCAGTGCAAAATATGAGTTTTGTAAAAGAGTCACATGAACAGTTTTCTCATGAGCATTCCCTACTTAGCCTTGATAATATTGTACTGTGAAATTCCAATCCCTCTTTACCAAGCAGATCATGATTTTCCTTAATCCATGTGATTGAGAGAACCATCTGTTCTACCTAGATCCCCCACACCAATTTCTCTTCTTGAGGGTCTGCCAATCCTCTCTGTGTGTCCACATCATTTCTGTCACATGTGGTCTCGGGGACCGGGGACGGGGGGTGTAGTTTCCTATTTTCAGCTCCTGACTCCTCTTTTATTAACTGGTGTTCACCACCTACTCTTGAAAACAAGTTGGAAATGGAATAAAGAGATAATAATGATACAGGAGATGGCTAAATGCATTTAGGAGGAGGGGGGAAAGGAAGAGCAGACGGGGGTTATCCTCCATGACCCCTTATTTCAGTCCTCTCAAAGATGGTAATACAATTTTTATTGAATATTACTAATTTAACCACAAATATTTAGTGATTATCTCTTGTGAACCAAGCACTGTCCTAGGCTCTAGAAAAGAGGAGGACAAGAACTAGAGTTGGTTTAAACATAGTCTTTAACACACAAGCAGTAATTAAATTAAAAGGCAGTAATTAATTGAATTAAAAGGCAGTAATTTTGAATGCTTCAATATAAAGGTAAGAAACTTGGGATGGGATGGGTGTGGTGGCTCACGCCTGTAATTCCAGCATTTTGAGAGGCCGAGGTGAGCAGATCACAAGGTCAAGAGATCAAGACCATTCTGACCAGCATGGTGAAACATTATCTCTACTAAAAATACAAAAATTAGTTGGGTGTGGCAGCAGCGCCTATAGTCCCAGCTACTCAGGAGGCTGAGGCAAGAGAATTGATTGAACCCAGGAGGCGGAGGCTGCAGTGAACGGAGATAGCCACTGCACTCTAGCCTGGGTGACAGAGCAAGACTCCATCTCAAAAAAAAAAAAAAAAAAAAGAAACTTGGGATAATTATTTATTCATAGTCCCTATTGTATTCTTGCAACTATTAGTACAGTATCTATCCTTAATATTTGATTAACAAATATTCTAATCAGGGCACACCCAAGATGGCTGAATAGGAACAGCTCCAGCCTCCAGCTCCCAGCATGAGCGACAGAGAAGATGGGTGATTTTTACATTTTCAACTGAGGTACCAGGCTTATCTCACTGGGTTGTGTCAGACAGTCGGTGCTGGTCAGCAGGTGCAGCCTGACCAGTGAGAGCTGAAGCAGGGTGAGGCATCACCTCCCTGGGAAGTGCAAGGGGGAAGAGAATTCCTTTTCCTAGCCAAAAAAAATTGAGAAACACAACACCTGGAAAATCGGGTAACTCCCACCCTAATACTGTGCTCTAACAAGGGTCTTAGCAAATGGCACACCAGGAGATTATATCCCACACCTGGCCCAGAGGGTCCCACGCCCACGGAGGCTCCCTCATTGCTAGCACAGCAGTCTGATGTGTAACTGCAAGGTGGTAGCAAGGCTGGGGGAGGGGCGCCCGCCATTGCTGACAGCTTTGAAGAGAGCAGTGGTTCTCCCAGTATGGAGGTCGAGATCTGAGAACGGACAGACTGCCGGCTCAAGTGGGTCACTGACCCCTGAGTAGCCTAACTGGGAGACATCCCTCACTAGGGGCAGACCCACACCTCACACCTCACATGGCTGGGTACACCCCTGACACGAAGCTTCCAGAGCAAGAATCAGACAGCAGCACTTGCTGTTCAGCAATATTCTATCTTCTGCAGCCTCTGCTGCTGATACCCAGGCAAACAGGGTCTGGAGTGGACCTCAAGCAATCTCCAACAGACCTACAGCTGAAGGTCCTGACTGTTGGAAGGAAAACTAACAAACAGAAAGGACACCCACACCAAAACCCCATCAGTACGTCACCAGCATCAAAAACCAAAGGCAGATAAAACCACAAAGATGGGGAAAAAGCAGGGCAGAAAAGCTGGAAATTAAAAAAATCAGAGCGCATCTCCTCCTCCAAAGGAACACAGCTCATCGCCAGCAACGGAACAAAACTAGACTGAGAATGATGTTGATGAGTTGAGAGAAGAAGGCTTCAGTCCATCAAACTTCTCAAAGCTAAAGGAGGAACTACATACTCAGCACAAAGAAACTAAAAATCTTGAAAAAAGAATGGAAGAATGGATTACTAGAATAATCAATGCAGAGAAGACCATAAAAGAACTGACAGAGATAAAAACCATGACACGAGAAATACATGACAAATGCATAAGCTTCAGTAACCGACTCAATCAACTAGAAGAAAGAGTATCAGTGATTGAAGATCAAATGAATGAAATGAAGCAAGAAGAGAAGTGTAGAGAAAAAAGAGTAAAAGAAAAGGAAAAAAGCCTCCAAGAAATATGGGATTATGTGAAAAGACTAAATCTACGTCTGATTGGCATGCCTGAAAGTGATGGGGAAAATGGAACCAAGTTGGAAAACACTCTGCAGGATATTATCCAGGAGAATTTCCCCAACCTGGTAAGGTAGGCCAACATTCAAATTAAGGAAATACAGAGAACACCACAAAGATACTCCTTGAGAAGAGCAACTCCAAGACACATAATTGTCAGATTCACCAAAGTTGAAATGAAGGGAAAAATGTTAAGGGCAGCCAGAGAGAAAGGTCGGGTTACCCATAAAGGGAAGCCCATCAGACTAACAGCAGATCTCTTGGCAGAAACTCTACAAGCCAGAAGAGAGTGAAGGCCAATATTCAACATTCTTAAAGAAAAGAATTTTCAACCCAGAATTTCATATCCAGCCAAACTAAGTTTCATCAGTGAAGGAGAAATAAAATCCTTTACAGACAAGCAAATGCTTAGAGATTTTGTCACCACCAGACCTGCCCTACGAGAGATCCTGAAGGAAACACTAAACATGGAAAGGAACAACTGGTACCAGCCATTACAAAAACATGCCAAAATGTAAAGACCATGAATGCTAGGAAGAAACTGCATCAATTAATGAGCAAAGTAACCTACTAATATCACAATGACAGGATCAAGTTCACATATAACAATATTAACTTTAAATGTAAATGAACTAAATGGTCCAATTAAAAGACACAGACTGGCAAATTGGATAAAGAGTCAAGACCCATCAGTTTTCTGTATTCAGGAGACCCATCTCACATGCAGAGACACACATAGGCTCAAAATAAAGGGATGGAGGAAGATCTAACAAGCAAATGGAAAACAAAAAAAAGCAGGGGTTACAATCCTAGTCTCTGATAAAACCGACTTTAAACCATCAAAGATCAAAAGAGACAAAGAAGGCCATTACATAATGGTTAAGGGATCAATTCATCAGGAAGAGCTAACTATTTTAAATATATACGCATCCAATACAGGAGCCCCCAGATTCATAAAGCAAGTCCTTAGAGACTTACAAAGACACTTAGACTTCCATACAATAATAATGGGAGACTTTAACACCCCACTGTCAACATTAGACAGATCAACGAGACAGAAAGTTAACAAGGATATCCAGGAATTGAACTCAACTCTGCACCAAGCAGACCTAATAGACATCTACAGAATTCTCCACCCCAAATCAACAGAATATACATTCTTCTCAGCACCACATTGCACTTATTCCAAAATTGCACACATAATTGGAAGTAAAGCACTCCTCAGCAAATGTAAAAGAACAGAAATTATAACAAACTGTCTCTCAGACCACAGTGCAATCAAACTAGAACTCAGGACTAAGAAACTCAATCAAGGAGGTTGGGAGCAAGATGGCCGAATAGGAACAGCTCCAGCCTCCAGCTCCCAGCATGAGCAACAGAGAAGACGGGTGATCTCTGCATTTTCAACTGAGGTATGGGTTCATCTCACTGGGGAGTGGCGGACAGTCGGTGCTGGTCAGCTGGTGCAGCCTGACCACCGAGAGCTGAAGCAGGGTGAGGCATCATCTCTCCTGGGAAGCACAGAGGAGAAGGGAATCCCTTTTCCTAGCCAAGGGAAACTGAGACACACAACACCTGGAAAATCAGGTCACTCTCACCCTACTACTGCACTTTACCAAGGGTCTTAGCAAAGGGCACACCAGGAGATTATATCCCACACCTGATCCAGAGGGTCCCACACCCACGAAGCCTCCCTCATTGCTAGCACAGCACTCTGAGATCTAACTGCAAGGGAGCAGGGAGGCTGGGGGAGGGGCGCCCGCCATTGCTGAGGCTTAAATAGGTAAACAAAGCCATCAGGTAGCTCGAACTGGGTGGAACCCACCACAGCTCAAGGAGGCCTGCCTGCCTCTGTAGACTCCACCTCTGGGTGGAGTGTGACAGCTATCTGACAGCTTTGAAGAGAGCAGTGGATCTCCCAGCATGGAGGTCGAGATCTGAGAACAGACAGACTGCCGGCTCAAGTGGGTCCCTGACCCCTGAGTAGCCTAACTGGGAGACATCCCCCACTAGGGGCAGACCCACACCTCACACCTCACACAGCTGGGTACACCCCTGACACGAAGCTTCCAGAGCAAGAATCAGACAGCAGCACTTGCTGTTCAGCAATATTCTATCTTCTGCAGCCTCTGCTGCTGATACCCAGGCAAACAGGGTCTGGAGTGGACCTCAAGCAATCTCCAACAGACCTACAGCTGAAGGTCCTGACTGTTGGAAGGAAAACTAACAAACAGAAAGGACACCTACACCAAAACCCCATCAGTACGTCACCAGCATCAAAAACCAAAGGCAGATAAAACCACAAAGATGGGGAAAAAGCAGGGCAGAAAAGCTGGAAATTAAAAAGTCAGAGGGCATTTTGCCCTCCAAAGGAACGCAGTTCATCGCCAGCAACAGATCAAAGCTGGACGGAGAATGACTTTGATAAATTGAGAGGAGAAGGCTTCAGTCAATCAAACTTCTCAGAGCTAAAGGAGGAACTACATACCCAGTGCAAAGAAACTAAAAATCTTGAAAAAGGAATGGAAGAATGGATCGCAAGAATAATCAATGCAGAGAAGGCCATAAATGAACTGACAGAGATAAAAACCATGACATGAGAAATACATGAAAAATGCACAAGCTTCAGTAACCGACTCGATCAACTGGAAGAAAGAGTATCAATGATTGAAGATCAAATGAATGAAATGAAGCGAGAAGAGAAGTGTAGAGAAAAAAGAGTAAAAAAACATAAACAAAGCCTCCAAGAAATATGGGGTTATGTGAAAAGATGAAATCTACATCTCATTGGTGTGCCTGAAAGTCAGGGGGAGAATGGAACCAGGTTGGAAAACACTCTTCAGGATATCATCCAGGAGAACTTCCCCAACCTAGTAAGGCAGGCCAACATTCAAATTCAGGAAATACAAAGAACGCCACAAAGATACTCCTCGAGAAGAGCAACTCCAAGACATATAATTGTCACATTTGCCAAAGTTGAAATGAAGGAAAAAATGTTAAAGGCAGCCAGAGAGAAAGGTCGGGTTACCCACAAAGGGAAGCCCATCAGACTAACAGCAATCTCTTGGCAGAAACTCTATAAGCCAGAAGAGAGTGGGGGCCAATATTCAACATTCTTAAAAAAAAGAATTTTCAACCCAGAATTTCATATCCAGCCAAACTAAGTTTTATCAGTGAAGGAGAAATAAAATCCTTTACAGAGAAGCAAATGCTTAGAGATTTTGTCACCACCAGACCTGCCTTACAAGAGATCCTGAAGGAAGCACTAAACATGGAAAGGAACAACCGGTACCAGCCATTACAAAAACATGCCAAAATGTAAAGACCATGAATGCTAGGAAGAAACTGCATCAACTAACGAGCAAAATAACCTACTAATATCACAATGACAGGATCAAGTTCACACATAACAATATTAATTTTAAATGTAAATGAACGAAATGGTCCAATTAAAAGACACAGACTGGCAAATTGGATAAAGAGTCAAGACCCATCAGTTTTCTGTATTCAGGAGATCCATCTCACATGCAGAGACACACATAGGCTCAAAATAAAGAGATGGAGGAAGATCTAACAAGTAATTGAAAAACAAAAAAAAAGCAGGGGATGCAATCCTAGTCTCTGATAAAACCGACTTTAAACCATCAAAGATCAAAAGAGACAAAGAAGGCCATTACATAATGGTTAAGGGATCAATTCAACAGGAAGAGCTAACTATCCTAAATATATATGCACCCAATACAGGAGCCCCCAGATTCATAAAGCAAGTCCTTAGAGACTTACAAAGAGACTTAGACTTCCCTACAATAATAATGGGAGACTTCAGCACCCCACTGTCAACATTAGACAGATCAACGAGACAGAAAGTTAACAAGGATATCCAGGAATTGAACTCAACTCTGCACCAAGCAGACCTAATAGACATCTACAGAATTCTCCACCCCAATTCAACAGAATATACATTCTTCTCAGCACCACATCGTACTTATTCCAAAATTGACCACATAGTTGGAAATAAAGCACTCCTCAGCAAATGTACAAGAACAGAAATTATAACAAACTGTCTCTCAGACCACAGTGCAATCAAACTAGAACTTAGGACTAAGAAAATCAGTAAAAACCACTCAACTACATGGAAACTGAACAACCTGCTCCTGAATGACTACTGGGTACATAACAAAATGAAGACAGAAATAAAGATGTTCTTTGAAACCAATGAGAACAAAGATACAACACACCAGAATCTCTGGGACACATTTAAAGCAGTGTGTAGAGGGAAATTTATAGCACTAAATGCCCACAAGAGAATGCTGGAAAGATCTAAAACTGACACCCTAACATCAAAATTAAAAGAACTAGAGGGCCGGGTGCGGTGGTTCAAACCTGTAATCCCAGCACTTTGGGAGGCTGAGATGGGCGGATCATGAGGTCAGGAGATCGAGACCATCCTGGCTAACCCGGTGAAACCCCGTCTCTACTAAAAAATACAAAAAACTAGCCGGGCGAGGTGGCGGGCACCTGTAGTCCCAGCTACTCGGGAGGCTGAGGCAGGAGAATGGCATAAACCCAAGAGGTGGAGCTTGCAGTGAGCCGAGATTCGGCCAATGCACTCCAGCCTGGGCGATAGAGCGAGACTTCTTCTCAAAAAAAAAATGAAAAAAAGAACTAGAGAAGCAAGAGCAAACACATTCAAAACCTAGCAGAAGGCAAGAAATAACTAAGATCAGAGCAGAACTGAAGGAGATAGAGACACAAAAAACCCTCCAAAAAAATCAATGACTCCAGAAGCTGCTTTTTTGAAAAGATCAACAAAATTGATAGACCGCTAGCAAAACTAATAAAGAAGAAAAGAGAGAAGAATCAAATAGACACAATAAAAAATGATAAAGGGGATGTCACCACCGACCCCACAGAAATACAAACTACCATCAGAGAATACTATAATCACCTCTACGAAAATAATCTAGAAAACCTAGAAGAAACGGATAATTTCCTGGACATTTACACTCTCCCAAGACTAAACAAGGAAGAAGCTGAATCCCTGAATAGACCAATAGCAGCCTCTGAAATTGAGGCAATAATTAATAGCCTACCAACTAAATAAAGTCCAGGAGCAGACGGATTCACAGCCAAATTCTACCAGAGGTATAAGGAGGAGTTTGTATCATTCCTTCTGAAACTATTCCAATCAATAGAAACAGAGGGAATCCTTCCAAACTCATTTTATGAGGCCAGCATCATCCTGATACCAAAGCCTGGCAGAGACACAACAAAAAAAGAGAATTTTAGACCAATATCCCTGATGAACATCGATGTGAAAATCCTCAATAAAATACTGGCAAACCGGATCCAGCAGCACATCAAAAAGCTTATCCACCATGATCAAGTGGGCTTCATCCCTGGGATGCAAGACTGGTTCAACTTATGCAAATCAATTAACGTAATCCAGCAAATAAACAGAACCAAAGACAAAAACCACATGATTATCTCAATAGATGCAGAAAAGGCCTTTGACAAAATTCAACAGCCCTTCATGCTAAAAACGCTCAATAAATTCGGTATTGATGGAATGTATCTCACAATAATAAGAGCTATTTATGACAAACCCACAGCCAATATCACACTGAATGGGCAAAAACTGGAAGCATTCCCTTTGAAAACTGGCACCAGACAGGGATGCCCTCTCTCACCACTCCTATTCAACATACTGTTGGAAGTTCTGGCTAGGACAATCAGGCAAGAGAAAGAAATAAAGGGTATTCAGTTAGGAAAAGAAGAAGTCAAATTGTCCCTGTTTGCAGATGACATGATTGTGTATTTAGAAAACCCCATCGTCTCAGCCCAAAATCTCCTTAAGCTGATAAGCAACTTCAGCAATGTCTCAGGATACAAAATTAATGTGCAAAAATCACAAGCATTTTTATACACCAGTAACAGACAAACAGAGAGTCGAATCATGAATAAACTTCCATTCACAATAGCTTCAAAGAGAATAAAATACCTTGGAATCCAACTTACAAGGGATGTAAAGGACCTCTTCAAGGAGAACTATAAACCACTGCTCAGTGAAATAAAAGAGGACACAAACAAATGGAAGAACATACCATGCTCATGGATAGGAAGAATCAATATCATGAAAATGGCCTTACTGCCCAAGGTAATTCATAGATTCAATGCCATTCCTATCAAGCTACCGATGACTTTCTTCACAGAATTGGGAAAAACTGCTTTAAAGTTCATATGGAACCAAAAAAGAGCCCACATTGCCAAGACAATCCTAAGCCAAAAGAACAAAGCTGGAGGCATCACGCTACCTGACTTCAAACTATACTACAAAGCTACAGTAACCAAAACAGCATGGTACAGGTACCAAAACAGAGATATAGACCAATGGAAAGAACAGAGTCCTCAGAAATAATACCACACATCTACAGCCATCTGATCTTTGACAAACCTGAGAGAAACAAGAAATGGGGAAAGGATTCCCTATTTAATAAATGGTGCTGGGAAAATTGGCTAGCCATAAGTAGACAGCTGAAACTGGATCCTTTCCTTACTCCTTATACGAAAATTAATTCAAGATGGATTAGAGACTTAAATGTTAGACCTAAAACCATAAAAACCCTAGAAGAAAACCTAGGGAATACCATTCAGGACATAGGCATGGGCAAAGACTTCATGTCTAAAACACCAAAAGCAGTGGCAACAAAAGCCAAAATTGACAAATGGGATCTAATTGAACTAAAGAGTTTCTGCACAGCAAAAGAAACTACCATCAGAGTGAACAGGCAACCTACAGAATGGGAGACAATTTTTGCAATCTACTCATCTGACAAAGGGCTAATATCCAGAACCTACAAAGAACTCAAACAAATTTACGAGAAAAAAGCAAACAACCCCATAAAAAAGTGGGCAAAGTTTATGAGCAGACACTTCTCAAAAGAAGACATTCATACAGCCAACAGACACATGAAAAAATGCTCATCATCACTGGCCATCAGAGAAATGCAAATCAAAACCACAATGAGATAGCATCTCACACCAGTTAGAATGGCAATCATTAAAAAGTCAGGAAACAACAGGTGCTGGAGAGGATGTGGAGAAATAGGAACACTCTTACACTGTTGGTGGGACTGTAAACTGGTTCAACCATTGTGGAAAACAGTATGGCAACTCCTCAAGGATTTAGAACTAGAAATACCATTTGACCCAGCCATCCCATTACTAGGTACATACCCAAGGGATTATAAATCATGCTGCTATAAAGACATATGCACACGTATGTTTATTGCTGCACTATTCACAATAGCAAAGACTTGGTATCAACCCAAATGTCCATCAGTGACAGACTGGATTAAGAAAATGTGGCACATATACACCTTGGAATACTATGCAGCCATAAAAAGGGATGAGTTCATGTCCTTTGTAGGGACATGGATGCAGCTGGAAACCATCGTTCCCAGCAAACTATCACAAGAGCAGAAAACCAAGCACTGCATGTTCTCATTCATAGGTGGGAATTGAACAATGAGATCACTTGGACTCTAGAAGGGGAACATCACACACCGGGGCCTATTGTGAGGAGGGAGTTGGGGGAAGGGATAGCATTAGGAGATATACCTAATGTAAATGATGAGTTAATGGGTGCAACACACCAACACGGCACATGTATACATATGCAACAAGCCTGCATGTTGTGCACATGTACCCTAGAACTTAAAGTATAATAATAAATAAATATTCTAATCAATCCATATTTAATAATTAATTATAATATTAAAAATTAAACATCAAAAATAATGGTCTCAGTTCTGGCAGAAGCCCCAAGGCCTGGAAAAATAAGTGCTAGATCATTTGTTCAAGACATGTTCAAATTTTATAAAACTGGTCATTGCCATCATTAGCCCATCTTGCCCATCTGGGCTTTATTCAACAATGGCATGAATTCATTCATTAATAAGAAATATGTATAACAAGGAATTTTCTTAAATAAAGTTTTCAGTGTACTGTGTACTTTCTTCTGCCTTCCCCTAAACGAACCAAGAGAGGGACTTGGAAAATCCATGAGAAATTTCTGCTCAGGTCCACTGAAGTTTAGAGGGACCTGGTCTGCTAGCTGGCTCATATCTGTAAGCATCTGAAGGTAACTAGCTGGCCGGAGCTGTGTCAGGAATCTCCTGTGCACTCGAATGAATTTATTTATTTATTTATTTTTTATTTTATTATTATTTTTTTTAATTTGAGACAGTGTCTGTCTCTGTCACCCAGGCTGGACTGCAGTGGTGCGATCACAGCTCACTTCAGGCTTGATCTCCCAGGCTCAAGTGATTTTCCTACCTCAGCCTCCTGAGTAGCTGGGACCACAGGTGAACGCCACCACAACTGGCTAATTTTTCTGTATATTTTTGTAGAGGTGAGGTTTTGCCATGTTGCCCAGGCTGGTCAAATTTCATGCAAGAAAGAAACATGTTTTCTAGGATTTTATGTGGACCAGACAGGATCATCTTGAAGGTGACGCTACACAGAGCATGGCTGGGAGAGTGAGGTGACCCCCTCAAGAGGAATTGTGTGAGGAAGATCCAGGAGCAGTAGGGGCATTATAAGTAGTTGGCCATAGGCATCATAGCATCAGGGAACAGCAGGTGGATGAGTCTCTGAAAAAACTACAGAAGGATTGCTAGAGAGGCAGCAGGTGACAGGGCACTCACTCAAGGGATACCAGCCCCACTGTAGCTGTTTTCTTAAAAAGACTTTATCCTTCATGGTTAACCCTCTTGTTCTGCCCCTGCTCCTTCTTTAGGGACCCAAAATAGCAGCTAATTGTTTGGGAAGGAAGTGAAGCAAAAAGAGAGAAAAAACTAATAGGATCTTCTCTTTCTCTGCTGCAAGCTTCCAAGCAGAAGTCACCCCTGTGCTGAGACAGAAGCAAGAAAGAGGCTGTCCGATGAGGAAGTCACTCTATAAAAAGAACCAGATTTGCTTTTTGCTTGCTTGATTTCTCTTTCTCTTCCTCCCTCCCTCCTTCTCTCTCTCTCTTTTTGTCTCTCTCATTCCTCTCTTTCTTGCTTTCATTCCTGTCTGACGAGAAGACTACTTAATTAATAACTGAAAGTGATTGGAAATCTTACAAGGTTTGCTTGAGATTTCCTCTGGTAGTGGAAAATTTAAAAACACTCAACAAAGTGAGTTCACAGGTAAGTTACTGACTGATAATAAAATTACTTTGTGTTTGCACCCTACCAAATAATGTAATGGACTGAACTTTGCCTGTTTAGTCAGCAATGCTCTGTGGGGAGGAAGCTTCTTTTGGGAATGAGAAAAAGAGATGAGTGTTCCATCAAGCTTGGCTGTGTGGGAACAGCCACCACCCAGGTTACAGAGGAGCAAAGGACATGGTGGTGATAATGTGACTCCCATTCAAGATAAAAACTCTAGGCTAATAAACATGTGTTTTGTAAACGTCTATGGTCTGATATGGGATATAGTACAAAGATACTCTTAATGTCAGACATATGTGAAAGAGAGAGTAAAATCTTACATACTGCAGTGCAGATGTGCAAAAATATTAAACTTTCGTTTTTATCTATAGCCAACCACATCTTATTTTTGAGTTCTCACCATTGCTCATAAGAAAATGTATGCCAATTAAATTCATATATTTAAAAATTTATGCTAATTAAATATATCTCAGACTTGGCTAATTTTAAGTGGCTGCTTTCCTAATTCAACCTCTTTTGGATACGTAGTCAGTGAATTTCAAATTTAAACTCCCCAAATAGTTGTTTTGTTCCTTTCACAAAAAGACTCCTTTGTTTTCCTTCTGAAGATGGCAGGTAAAAGTAAAGGAGGGAGGCACAGGCTGGGAGTAGGGGAGGAGGCATAGAAGGCACTTATTCTCCTGAAGGTAATGGAGCCAGGCCTATGAGCAGTGAGTTTCCTCATTGGTCTCTTTGGTGTTTGGGACACCCTGGACTGCGGTCTGCTGAGGTGTGGCTAATTCTGTCCAGCCTTTCTGAGGTATTTTGCTGGCACCTACTGCCTATTTCTGTGACATTCACCATATCTTTTAAATTATTACTGTCCCTTTTTCATAATCTGCAGCCTTTTCATCCAAGCCCCAGGCCTCTGCCAGGGTCTTTTCATCATTTCTGGGCACCTGCAGCAGCCCTGGAAGTCCTGCATTTTTGATGTGCCCTCCCTCAGGCCCATTTATCTAGAAGCCTCCCTTGAACCTGCCACTTCATAGATGCCACAATGGATGTGGCAAGGCTATGGAGCCCAGCCAGACCACTCCCTCCCTAGGTAGGACTGTGAGAGTCAGGATCTGCCTCAGACTGGCCCCCAGTTGGAAATCTACTAAGGAAGATATACATTCTCCAGACTTGAAGCCCAATCCATGCCTGAGGTTGGGGTGGATGTAAGAGAAGGTGAGGAGAGGAAAGGTGAGCATCTTCCTCACCACACCTCCTCCCTACTCTGCTCTCACAGTATGTCTTAGAGATAAGTAAGCGTTCTCAAGTAGGAAGGCATAGACACTGAAACTTCTGAGAAAAAATTAGCTATTTTGTGTTTACAAGATAATGGGACCATTTGCTTTTATGTCATGAAAGTGGGGAAAGTAGAGCAGGGACCAAAAGGAAATGTGTGGAGATTGAAGAACTTCTCAGAGCATGCAACAGATGCAAACAGTTTTGAAAATCACTGCTTTTTGGTCCATGCCTATCTTTCAGCTCAGGCCAGCACATGGTCCTGATTTGTCCTGCTCTTTGCACTCTAGAAACTGAGGGTCAGCTTGCCCAGCAAAACGAATGGGGTTGCCTCTCTAGGTTCTTGGATAAGACCGTACTATTGTGACTAGATTGCAATACTTCAACAATGATCTTGCAGGACCACCTGGTCTGGCCTGGGCCTTCCTGAGGCTGCAGAGTAACAAGAGTATGCGTTAAGGGTGCTAATATGAGCTCATCTACTAGAAGGCCTAGGCTCCTTCCCAAATCCAGAATTGCTCCATGTATCATTTCCTCTTTGTGTTCCACAGCTCCAAATTTCCTTGAGTTCTCTCTCCTGCCCCAAACTAGCTTTGCATCAGATAGAATTTCCACAAATCCCATCTTTCTAGGTTCTCTCAAAAATAAGCACATAGACAATATTTCTTTTCACAGTTTTTCTACTATTATCTTTGGTGTCATCTAATTGCATAGTCACAAGGGAACTTCATGAGCACAGACTTATGATAAAGAGAAGATGGAGTAGGACTGCCATTTTCTAATTCAGCAAGAAGTCAAGAAGTATAGGATAGGTACGAAGGATAGTGAGATCTGTAAATATGTGACCTTTATAACTTCTCTATGAGTTGCTTAGCTTTATTCTGCTTTTTTGTTGGCAAACTGTAGCTAAGCATGAAATAAAATAGAAGTTTTCAGGGTCAATGAGAACATTTTATCTGGCTACATAAAAAAGATGATTGCCTTTAGCATATTCAGTGCATAAACTATGTCATGTACCAGACACTGTGGTCAGTACTATGAAGGAATAAAGATGAATACAATAACAGTATCTGCTCTCAAGGAGGTTGCAGCTAGTGGGTGAGACTGATTCATAAGTAGTAGATTGTAATAAAAGAAAAGTTGAAATACAGATAAAATGTGTTCAAGAAAAGTAAAGTGAAATCCAATCCAATTATGAGGTTGTCCTTGAAAGATAAGTAGAGAAGCAATAGAGGAACATGATGGCAGGGTATTTCATATTAAAGGGAGAGCCTTATCAGTATCATACAAGGGCAGAAGCCTAAATATGCTTATAAAATGAGGAAATGAGCCCCGTGATTCAAGGGTGGGGTGTGTAAAAGGATGTGATGGGAAAGGAGTCTGGAGAGACAAAGAAACTTGGTTATAAGTACCATTGAATCCTTGGGTAAGAAGTGTGGTCACTGATGTGTCATCATTTGGGAATGATAGACTGGCTTAAACAGGGAAATGGTATAAATAAAACCAGAAAATAACTCTGGCTGACTGTGAGTGGTGGGCCAAGAGGAATAATATCCTTAGCAAATATTAATAATAGTATGGAGAGAACCAGTGAGGGCTTGAGTGGGGAGCAACAAAGGAAAACAGAGAATCACTGAAGTGATTATAGTAGAACCAGAAGGCGCTATGTACAGCAGTATCATTCCTTCCACCAAAGGAAAATCAGAGACTCCACTGTTGGGGCTACATTTATAGGCTCAAAGAACCAACAAATGTCAAATCTAGAAGGGGTTCATGAGATTATGTTGTTTCGGCAGGTGGAAAAACTGAGAAGCCAAGAGATGTCTACTGACCCCAAGCTAGTACTGTGTCCACCGTTCCAGCAGTTCCTTAAGTGTAAGAGTGTAGCTTCCCACCCCTGAGGTCAAGGACCTGTGAAGGCCAACATTTCATGCTCTTTTTAGGTTATATGTACCTTAATGTACTCAGTGTAAATGAGTTTTAGTTCACATTCTTTTCTGAGGCTTTGAGGTCAGAAAAGAGCTTCTTGAAAAAGAGATTAGAGAAGAAAGGATGTCTGAGTAAGAGAAGAGGTGCAGATGAGGGGATAGGTATATTAGTTTCTGAGGACTGCTATAACAAATTACCACAAATTATCACAAACGGGTGGTATTTTGAGCTGGGTTGGGTAGTGGGTGCCTATAATCCCAGTTACTCAGGAGTCTGAGGTTGGAGGATTGCTTGAGCCCAGGAATTCAAGGCTGTGGTGTACTGTAATCCTACCTCTGCACTACAGCCTAACTGACAGAGCAAGATGCCATCTCCTAAAAAGACACACACACACACACACACACACACACAACAAAATCCACAAATTTATTGTCTCACAGTTCTGGAAGCTAGAAATCCAAACCCAAGGTGTTTGATAGGAATAGAATTGAATCTGTACATTGTTTTGGCAATGTTTTTCACAGACTTAGAAAAAAAACTATTCTAAAATTCATGTGGAATCAAAAAAGAACCAGAATAGCCAAAGCAATCCTAAGCAAAAAGAACCAGCCAGAAGCATCATGCTACCCAACTTCAAACTATACTACAAGACTACAGTAACCTAAACAGCTAGTAATGATACAAAAACAGACACAAAGACCAATGGAGCATGAGAACCCAGAAATAAAGCCACACACCTATAGCCATCTGATCTTTGACCAAGTAAACAATAACAAGCAATGGCGAAAGGACTGTCTATTCAATAAATATTGCTGGGATAACTGGCTAGCCATATGCAAAAGATCGAAGATAGACACCTTCTTTTCATCATCCACAAAGCTTAACTCAAGATGGATTAAAGATTTAAATTTAGGACTCCAAACTATAAAAATCTTAGAAGAAAACTAGGAAATACCCTCCTCAACATATGGCTTGGCAAAGAATTTTTGGCTAAGTCCCTAAAAAGCAATCGCAACAAAAACAAAAATTGGTAAGTGTGACCTAATTAAACTAAAGAGCTTCTGCACAGCAAAAATCAACTCAAGATGGGTTAAAGACTTAAATGTAGAACCTAAAACTATAAAATCCCTAGAAGATAACATAGGAAATACCATTCTAGACATAGGCCCTGGCAAAGATTTCATGACAAGGATGCCAAAAGCAATTGCAACAAAAACAAAAATTGGCAAATGGAATCTGATTAAACTAAAGCACTTCTACATAGCAAAAGAAACTATCAACAAAGTAATCAGACAACCTACAGAATGGGAGAAAATATTTGCAACTATGCCTCTGACAATGTCAAATATCCACCATCTATAAGGATCTTAAACAAATCAACAAGCAAAAGACAACCCCATTAAAAATGAGCAAAATATATGAACAAACACTTTTCAAAAGAAGACATACATGCAGCCAACAAACATATAAAAAATTCAGTATTACTAATCATTAGAGAAATGCAAATCAAAACCACAGTGAGATACCATTTCACGTCAGTCAGAATGGATATTATTAAAAAATCAAAAAACAACAGATGCTGGTAAGGCTGTAGAGAAAAGGCAATGCTTATCCATTGCTGATAGGAATATAAACTATAATAGTTCAGCCAGTTTAGATTTCCAAGCTGTGGTTTGGAGATTTCTCAGAAAACATAAAACAGAGCTGTCATTCAACTCAGCAGTCCCATTACTGGGTATATACTCAAAGGAATAGAAATTATTCTACCATAAAGACACATAAGGGCAAATGTTCATCACCGCACTATTCACAATAGCAAAGACACAGAATTAACCTAAATGCCCATAAATGGTAGACTGGAGAAAGGAAATGTGGCACATATATACCACGGAATACTATGCAGTCTTAAAAAAAAGAATGAGATCATGTCCTTTGCAGCAACATGGATGGAACTGGAGGCTATTATCCTAAGTGAATGAACACAGGAACAGGAAACCACCCCAGTGCCACATGTTCTCACTTATAAGTGGGAGCTAAGCACTGAGTACACATGGACACAAGGAAGGGAACAATAGACACTGGGGTCTATTCAAGGATAGAAAGTGGAAGGAGGGGGAGGATTGAAAAAAATTTTTTTGAGTACTATGCTTATTACCCAGGCAATGAAACAATCTATACACCAAACCCCTGGTGACACACAACTTGCCTATATAAGAAACCTGCACATGTACCCCTTGAACCTAAAATATAATTCAGAAGTAAAAAACAAAAATGAGATCAAAGTGTTGGTAAGGCCATGCTCTCTCTGAAGCCTCTAAAGGAGGATCCTTTCTTGCCTCTTCTAGCATCTTGCAGCCACAAAAGTTTATTGGTTTGTAGATGCATGATTCTAATCTCTGCCTCCACCTTCATATAGCATTACCTCTGTCATTTGCGTCAAGTTTTCTGTTTTCATAAGGATATCAGTCATATTGAATTAGAGTCTACTCTAATAAACTGACGTTAACTTGATTTCCTTTGCAAAGACTCTATTTCCAAATTAAGTCACATTCACAAGTACTCTAGGTCAGAACTTCAACATATCTTTTTGAACAGTCATAACACTGGGGCACTGGAGACAAACCTGGCTGCACACTGTTTTTCCAGGTTGAATCTAGTAGTGAGAACTCTGCAAGAAAAGGTGTAAGTCTGATTCACTCTCAGAAGATTCTCTATCTTTGCCATACCTGCAGATGTCTGATCTGAATGTCAGAGGGCAAGCAAACAGTGAACACTGTCTTCTCAATTAGGTAGATGAGAATAGCAATGAGATTTACATTTTCTTGCAATTAAACAAAGCAACTGACTACTAGGGAAATCTTGGGGAAATTTCTACCCAAAGAAACTAAGCAGTTTTATCCCATTAGGGCATGATGACTTGAATTTCAGATGCAAGGGAGATAGTGTGTATGTTTTTGTATCAGCTGGTAGCAACAGGGAAGTCCTTTTGCCCCATTTGTAGAGTATCCCCATGATGAAGGCAATGTTATTACTTTAAAATAAGTGGAACTTACTGAAATGACTAATAGACCTTAACTAGATGACAAAAGGTCAAAGTATAAAGGAAAGAGCCTTCCACATATTCAGAGTGTTGGAGCAGGAAGGAAACTTAGAAATCAACTAGCTCAGGAGTTTTCCCTCTATGAGAAGAATGACCAGGTTCAGATTTGAATGAAGGAAAGTGTTGTTGATGTTGGACACAATGTGGGGGTAGAAGAGGAGAGAGAGACAAAGTAGGAGAGATTTTTTTTGAGGCAAACAGCCTTCCTCTGGGTTCATTCATGACTATCCTTCCCTGCTTTGAAGGGGGCCTGATGGCGCCTTCTAGTCTGTGAATCATTCAGTAAGGACTCAATCTAGTTCAGTTCCTTTCTCTTCAAACGGAAATTGAGGGCAAGAAAGATGCAGTGACTTGGCAGGGGTCACACAGTGGGGTAGTGTCAGAGTTGCCTCTGGAGCCCTGGATCCTGATTCTTTCTAGCTCATTGTGGTATCTTTCACCCGTATCTCGTGACATAATACAAATCTGTAATTGAGTCTTCCCAGCTTTCCATTAACTTCCCAATGTAATGAGAAGATTTTGATATAGAGGCGATGGGCACTGGATCAGGGAGCATTGGTGTAGATTTCTGGAATTATGACCACCAATATCCACTTTTGACTATCTTCCCTGTGTGTATTACAGTCTTCTTTTTGCACTGCTTTCTATAAGGACATTATATCAAGTGTTAAAAACTATTATATTGACACACTGCTTTACTGTGTGACCTTGAACAAGTTAGATAATCTCTTTGGACCCCGGTTTTCTTTCTTGAACATTGACAAATAATGTAACTGGTATATTAAGCAAGCAAAACTCATGCAACTTCTCTCTGCTAAGGTATGTTCACTTCTTTCCAAGAGTCACATCTCTCACATAGGTAACCTATATGTGTTCATGGAACACAAATTAAGCATTCTTTATTCCAGCAAACTCTAGGAGAGCAAGGCCTAGAGAGCTGAATCATCTTAATAGCTTTATTCAGCCTTTATTCATGATTTAAAACAAAACAAAACAAAAAAACTCTCAATAAACTAAAAACGAAAGAAATTTTTTAAGTTGATAAAGGATAATGATGAAGAACCTGTAGTTACCACACTAAGATTAGGAAAAAATCAATAAATTCTATTCTCACTGCCTGTATTCTACATTTTGTTATCTGCCCTTGCCAGTGCAATGTGAAAAGACAAAAATTATAAAAGTCATAAAAATTGGAAAAATAAAGAGGTAAAACTGCTATTATTTGAAGACAACTTAGTTATGTTCATAGAAAATATATGGTTTCTACCAAAAAACACCTACCAAAAAATAATAATTTATCAAAATTGGAGGATTTGAGGGAAAAATACAAAGTCAGTTTCCTTTTAATAGGTTAGGAGCAAAGAAATGGAAAATAACATTTCAAAACAACGCCATTTACAATAGCATCAACATATATTAAGTACCTAGGAAACGATCTAATGAAATACTTACAAAACTGCTGCACTGACAATGACAAAGCATCACTGAGAGAAATTTAAAACCTAAATAAATGGGGAGTTATACCTTATTTGTAGATAGGCATATTCAAAAATGTTACGAATCTCTTCTCCCTAAATTAATCTATAGATTTAGTGCAATCCATACCAAAATCCCAGTATGCTTTTTTGAACATGTTGAATAGCTACTTCTAAAATTTATTTAAATGCAAAAGTTTAGAATATCCAAAACAATTTTAAGAAAATAAGTAAGGTATAAAATGTCTTCGACACTCTGATTTCAAGACTTAATACAGTAATGAAGACAGTATGGTATTGGCATAATGACGTACAAATAGATCAATGGAACACACAGAATTTGTACATAAAACCACATACCAAAAATCAGTTTTTTTCTTTTTAAAAATATTTATGTATTTATTTATTTATTTTTGAGATGGAGTTTCACTCTGTCACTCAAGCTGGAGTGCAGTGGCACTGATCTCAGCTCACTGCAACCTCCACCTCCTGGGATCAAGCAATCTTCCTATCTCAGCCTCCCTTGTAGCTAGGACCACAGGTACATGCCACCACGCCTGGTTAACTTTTTGTATTGTTGGTAGAGATGGGGTTTCACCATGTTGCCCAGGCTAGTCTCAAACTTTTGAGCTCAAGCAATCTGCCTGCTGCAGCCTCCCAAAGTGCTGAGATTATAGGCATGAGCCACTGCACCCCAGTTGATTTTTTTTTAAACCAAGGTGCCAAGTCAATGCACTGAGGAGAAGAAAGACTTATCAGCAAATTGTGCCAGGTCAACTGCCTATCTGTATGGAACACAAGAACCTTAGATTTTTTTTCTGAATACAATAATAATAATAATAACAATTGAGACAGATCACAGAGTTAAGTACAAAACACAGTTCCATAAAGCTTCTAGAGGAAAACATAGGAAAATGTCTTGGTGGCCTAAGGGTAAACAGATTTCTTAGAAAGGAAACAAAAAGCTTTACTCATTTAAAGCAATATGATAAATTGGTCTTCATCAAAATTAATTTTTTTCTTTTAAAGGACACAATTTTTAAAAGAGCAGCCAGAATAGAAAAAAGATATTTGTCCCTTGACTATTACAAAAAATTCCTACGAAACAAAGATAAAAGATTATGAGCAATTCAATCAAAAGTGGCAAAACTTTTGAACAGACACTTCACAAAAGAAGACGTGTGGCCGGGCGCAGTGGCTCAAGCCTGTAATCCCAGCACTTTGGGAGGCTGAGACGGGCGGATCACGAGGTCAGGAGATCGAGACCATCCTGGCTAACATGGTGAAACCCCGTCTCTACTAAAAAATACAAAAAACTAGCCGGGCGCGGTGGCGGGCGCCTGTAGTCCCAGCTACTCGGAAGGCTGAGGCAGGAGAATGGCGTGAACCCGGGAGGCGGAGCTTGCAGTGAGCAGAGATCCGGCCACTGCACTCCAGCCTGGGAGGCAGAGCGAGACTCCGTCTCAAGAAAAAAAAAAAAAAAAAAAAAGAAGACGTGTGAATGTTCAATAAGCATGTGAAAAGGTACTTAACCTTATTCATCATCAGGGAAATGTGCACTAAAGTTACAATGAAGTATATATCATATCCACCAGAATGTCTCTAATTGAAAGATTGACAACACTAAATGTTGATGAAGATGTAGAGCAACTGCAACTTTCATATATTGCTAGTGATGATATGAAATGGGACAGTAACTTTGAAGGACTGTTCAGTATTTCTAAAATTAAACGTGCACCTACCCTGTAACCCAGCAATTCCCTTCCTAATGTTTATTCCAGATAAATAAAAATATATGTCCTAAAAAGACTTATACAAAAATGTGTATAATGATCTTACTCATCATAACCAAAAACTGGAAACAACCTAAATGTTCATCAACAGGAGGATAAATAAATTTCAATATATTCATATAGTGGTGAAATATTTAACAATTTTAAAAGGTAAACTACTGATACATACAATAACATGCATGAATTTCACAAACATTATATCAAATGAAACAAAGCAGAACAAAAAAGAATACACTGTATGATTCCATTTATATGATGTCTAACATCAAGCAAAACTAATTGATAGTAGTAAACATCAGAAAAAAGTTGGTCCAGGGTGAGAAATGTGTACTGAACAGAAAGAGGGATAAGAGAATTTCTTGGTGTGATGTATGTTCTATATTGGAGGCTAGATAGACACATGGGTAGATACAGTTGATCCAAATATAGATATAGGCATAGATAGATGTGGATGTATATATGAAATAGTGGATTAATTGCACAAATAATTATTGATCAGCTACTATGTACAAGGTACTGCTGTGGACACTGGGGATCCATTAGTGATTAACACAGACAAAAACTCTTCTTTCTCAATAGGGTTCACATTTTAGTCAGCATGTAATCAAATTAATTAGCTGCATTATTATTTGAAATAGGCAACAGTTAGAAACAATCTTTATGTCCATCAACAGAGGAAAGTTTAAATTAATTATGTTACATCCTTGTAATGGGATATTATTCAGCTATAAAAGTGAATAAATTTTTTATGTACTGGTGAGAATAATCTTTTAAGACTTCTCGTTTACTGAAGATAGTAAGATACAGTAAAATGTGTATAGTGTGCTGCCATTTGTACAAAAATGAGAAGCAAACATATATGTACTTAGCTATCTGTTTATGCATAAAATTTCTCTGAAATATTACCTAAGCAATTGATAAAATAGGTTGCTTTCAAAAGTTTATCTTAACTAAATGAGGATATGCATGATCTTTCATACATTTTAAATTTGGAGCCATGTAAATATATAATGTATTTAGCAAATAAATAAAACAACAATTGTTTAAAATATTTTACAATTGGAGAAAGCAAACACACATATTTCTTTTTTTAAATTATACTTTAAGTTCTAGGGTACATGGGCACAATGTGCAGGTTTGTTACATATGTATACATGTGTCATGTTGGTTTGCTGCACCCGTTAACTCATCATTTACATTAGGTATATCTCCTAATGCTAGCTCTCCCCCTTCACCCCACCCCATGACAGTCCCCAGTATGTGATGTTCCCCACCCTGTGTCCAAGTGTTCTCATTGTTTAATTCCCACCTATGAGTGAGAACGTGCAGTGTTTGGTTTTCTGTCCTTGCTACAGTTTGCTCAGAGTGATGATTTCTAGCTTCATCCATGTCCCTACAAAGGACATGAACTCATTCTTTTTTATGGCTGCATAGTATTCCATGGTGTGTATGTGCCACATTTTCTTAATCCAGTCTATCATTGATGGACTTTTGGGTTGGTTAAAAGTCTTTGCTATTGTGAATAGTGCCGCAATAAACACACATGTGCATGTGCCTTTATAGCAGCATGATTTATAATCCTTTGGGTATATACCTAGTAATGGGATGGCTGGGTCAACTGGCATTTCTAGCTCGAGGTCCTTGAGGAATCACCACACTGTCTTCCACAATGGTTGAACTAGTTTACAGTCCCACCAACAGGCAAACACACATATTTCTAAGCAACTTAAAATCCTCCATAGCCAGAGTCGACTAGGTACTGAGCGTGCCAGGCTCTGCAGAGTGGAGATTTAAATCCAAGGTCATGGCAAAACATCTGAAGTTCATCACCAGTGCTGCGATGGTACAGGAAGGAAATGTGGAAGGTGCATACAGGACCCTAAACAGAATCCTCACTATGGATGGGCTCCTTGAGGACACTAAACGTCCACGGTATAATGAAAAGCCATGCCACCAGTGACAGAGGGAAAGCTATGAAAGGTGCCAGCAGATCTACAACATAGAAATGGCTCCAAGATCAACTTCTTGATGTGAAAGAATCGGGCAGATCTGTGGCAGGGTTGCTGAGGCCTGTGGATGGGACACCCAGTGTGAAACCCTCATCCAATTTTGTCTCCATCTCTTTCCTTTCTACAATCTCATTTCCTATTACCGTTCTCTGCAATAAACTCAATCACATGTTTGCAAGAAGGCCTCCACATATAGAAACAATCCCATTAGTCAGCAGTGAACCCTGTCTTTTATTAAGTGAAAGAAGAAACTGAGTCTGAAAGTAGTCTAGGAGTAGAATGGTATTTGCTAGGGCTGGAGGAGGCGGCAATGAGGAGTTATTGTTTAATAGGCACAGAGTTTCAGTTTGGGAAGATGAAAAAGTTTAGGAGATGATGGCCAGGCATGGTGGCTCACGCCTGTAATCTCAGCACTTTGGAAGACTAAGGCGGGCAGACTACTTGAGACCAGGAGTTCAAGAAACCAGCCTGGTCCATATGGTGAAGCCTCATCTCTACTAAAAATACAAAAAAAAAAAAAAAAAATAGCCAGGCATAGTGGCAGGTGCCTGTAGTCCCAGCTACTTAGGAGGCTGAGGCAGGAGAATCACCTGAACCTGGGAGGCAGAGGTTGCAGTAAGCCAAGGCCATGCCACTGCACTCTAGCTCAGGTGACAGAGTGAAACTCCACAAAAAAAAAAAAAAAACAAAACAGGAGATGGATGATGGATGGTGACGGTGGTTGCACAAAAAGGTGAATGTGTTTAATGCCACTGAACTGTACACTTAAATGGTTAAGATGGTAAATTTTATGTTTTACTACAATGAAAAATTTGTTGAAAGTAAAAAAAAAAACAGTCCTCCATAGCTGATAGGATGGTGTAAATTCATTTCTGAAAAGTTGGCTCTGCCTCTCATAGTAAGTTCAAGGATCCATTAGAGTGGAATGCCCTCTGCTGTTACAGATAAACCTTATTTTTTTCTTTGAAAGAGAAAGCTCAGCTGCTGACCCACCCAGGTGAGGGCTCCTGCTGGTTATTACTTTGCCCCTTTTCCTAGGTGATCCGTACAGGATCATCCTGGTTGTACACTGCACAACTCCAGCAGAGGCAGTCAGTCCCACTGAGCACAATGTGAATGGTACCTACCCCAACTTCCCTAGAAGGTGTACATGGCACAAACCGCACAGCAGAATATGGTGTTCTGAGGCTACCCCTATTGTGAATGAGGACAAAGAAGAACAGTGAGTCAGGCCTAGTCACTACCTGAGTTTTCCGTGTGTGTCTCCTCCTGCTCGGGTCCCAATCCTTTGCAAGGCCTGGAGTCCTAGCTCTCCCACCTGGACAAGATTGCTTTCAGGTATTACAGTCTTCTTGTGATCAGCCTGCTTCCACAGGCCTGTCAAACTATCCAGGTTCTTGCTATAGATAGGATTTCAGGAATGTTTCTTCTGGGGAGCAGTCTGAATGGGTCACGGCCAATGACTTAGGTAAGTGGGCAGTGTTTCATGAATTCATTCAGCATTAATTCAGCACCTGTTAGGTGCCTTCGACTATGCTAAGATGTAGCAATTATATGGAGAATGTGATGAGATACGGCACTGGAGAAAGTTCCCATTCCAATCAGATAGGGACTTTAGTAGAGTAGATAGATCAGGTAAAGGGTAGAAATGTATGGCAAGCTCTGCTTAGGTACACTGAGACTGAAGAGCTAGTGGGACATCCCTTCAGATGCTGATTTTGTATAGTGTTTGAAGAGCTTCTTGGCTAAGAAGTTAACCTGTGCCCACTGCTGGGATTCAGCTAACTGGCATTTCCAGTGGAGTGATGAGACAGAAGTCTATTTACACACTTTATTCCTGTTTATAATCTAAATACATGCTGTTCTCTCTGTTGTATCATTCTTCTTCATTTCACCTTCACAGAACTAATTAGTCCATGTAAAAAAGGAAGACAAAAAATCAATAAGGATGTAGAAATGTGAACAGTACTATCAGTTAACTTTGCCTAATAGGTATCTATATAACACTACATTCAGCAAATGTAGAATGTATATTTCAAATGCATACATAATATATTCAAGGCACATTTATTTTTATGGTCCATTAAGTATCAAAGGATTTTAACCAAATTTCCTACAAAGGAGATTTGTAGGATACCTCCACCTCCCAGGTTCAAGCAATGCTCCCTGCCTTTCAGCCTCCCAAGTAGCTGGGATTACAGGTGCCTGCCACCACAACTGGCTATTTATTTATTTATTTATTTAGACAGTCTCATTCTGTTGCCCAGGCTGAAGCGCAGTGGCACGATCTCAGCTCACTGCAAGCTCCGCCTCCTGGGTTCACGTCATTCTCCTGGCTCAGCCTCCCAAGTAACTGGGACTACAGGCTCCCACCATCATGCCCTGCTAATTTTTTGTATTTTCAGTAGAGAACGGGTTTCACCACGTTGGCCAGGCTGGTCTTGAACTCCTGACTTCAGGTGATCTGCCCACCTCAGCCTCCCAAAGAGCTGGGAATACAGGCATGAGCCACCAAACCGCACCAAGCCCACAGTTCTTAATAATGCATGGATCAAAGAAAAAAGCTCAAGGTGAATTAGAAATTAAAAACACATGTCAAAAATTTGTGGAAAGCTGCTAAAATGGTACTAAAAGGAAATTTCACAGTTTTAAATGTTTATAAACAGAAAAGATTGCTAGAATTTATTATCTAAAATTCTACCTTAACGTAGTGAAAGTTCAAGTAAACCCAAAATAATAGAAGAACAGTAACAATAAAGATAATAAAAGTTGGTATCAATTAAATAGAGCAAAACAACAATAGAAAATCATAGTAAATCTAAAATTGTAAAGATAACTAAAATTAATAAATTTCCAGCAAAACCAAAAAAGAAAAAATTCACAAATTACTAATGCACTATCATACTAATGTAAGAATGCCCAGAGCTATGGATGTAAAAAAGATAATAAGGAATCATTGTAAACAACTTTATGTCAACACATTCCATAACCTAGATGAAATAGAAAAGGTCTTCACTGTCCACAGCCACACTCTGTGTGACCAGTGTCCACCTGCTGCTTCCTTCTTTGGGGCAGCATTTTTGTGGTTTCTTCACAGATTTCCCCATCAGGATCTTTCACTTAGGATCCCCTGACATTGATGAAGCCGGCTATAGCCAGCTACTTAGAACATTCCCCTTATCCCCTGACTTCCAGTGGACTTCCCCTCAACATGCCCTCTGCTGAGGTCACCTCATCCTGCATCCTTGTGGACAAGGTCACTTTCAAGATGATCCAGTCTGGTTCATAGTGAACCATAGGAAACATGTGCCTTTCCTGCCAATCTCTGAGTGAGCAGGTTATTCCTGATGCAGTTTCATCTTTGCATTCTGTTATTACAGGGAGCTTCATCCAGTTGCTCACATTTAGACCCTTTCAAATGTAAGTCAGATACCAGTATCAGGGCCTTCCCAACTCCAGAAAGAACGCGGTCAGCTTTGTAAGAGATTTTCTGTAACCTCCATCATTTTGTTTGAGAGAAGAGGGTGGAAGATGATGTAACATATAAAAAACTCTTTTAAAAGTAATTCCTTACTACCAATCTATTCTTAGAAAATTCTTTTCCTTCTCTTAAAAATCTAGAGGCTCATATGGCAAAAGCAGTTTTCCAATCTCTTAGCATTTTTGACACAAGTGGTCTATAATGTATTTTCTTGCACATTTGGTCTGGTACTTATTTTTCTAGGTGTGCCAAAACCTCAGTACTGCACACAATAAAAATCACAATTAAAATTTTATGAGAGCAATATATATTTTATTAATAATAAGGAAAATATAGGAGAGTATTACACCACCTCCACCCACAACAAATGCCAAAATAAATACTCATTGAACATTTTGGTTCTCCCTAATATTCTCCTTCACAATGTGATGTAAAACAAGCCTTGACCCTAAGCTTGACAAACAGATGACAGATACATAGGTAAGTAGATAGATGATAGACAGAAGATAGATAGATAGATAGATAGATAGATAGATAGATAGATAGATAGATAGATAGATAGATAGATAGATAGATAGATAGATAGATAGATAGATAGATAGGGTGGTAGATAATTGTTCATCAGCTTTAATTGCCACTCATGATAGATTGTAGAAATAAAACTCTATTCCTTCATCATGTGCAACATCTTTACAGCTTCTCCCTTCAAAAGATGGAATTTTTCTTCACTCCTAGAATCTGGGCTGCTTTAATAACTTGCCTTGGCCAATAGGATGGTAGTGGACATGTTGCAAGCAGAGCTTTGGAAAGCATTTTCCCATTTCAGGCTTGCCTTCTTGCTGCTCTGGGAAACTCTGCTGTGATGTGAACAAGCCCAAGCTAACTACTGGATGATGAGAGACATGTTTCCCACCACCTGTCACCCCAGGAGAGGTACCTGACTGTCCTACAGCTGACCACAGACCCATGAGTGAGTCCAGCTGAGACCAGAACTGTCCAACTGAGCCCAGTTCAGATTGCTGACCTATAGAGTTATGAGTTAAACAAACAGCAGTTGTTGTTAGTTGCTAAATTTTAAAGTAGTTGGCTACATGACAATAGATAACTGATATGCCAGTTTTACATAGCCTTAATAAATGCTCTGTTTTTAAGTATTTTAAGGAAGGATGAATTATTTATTTACACTAAAATTTACAAGGGTACAAGGGGGCTATCAATAAATTATTTTTCTCTCATTATACCTACACTGTAGCATTACTAAGTTCCGCCTCTCTCTATGGATTCTTTATCCTGACAGAAGAATCATGGTTCATTCATGAGTATCCTGTTGCTGTCTTTCCATAGAGCCTAGCACAGTGATTGATACACAGTTGATAATCAACAAATATATGTTGACTAAATTAATGGTGTTTGAATAAAAATAAAAAGAGACTTATTCTAAGTATCGAGAAAATTAAGAATGAAAAGAGAGAGAGCATATTCTTTGCCTTTTTCACCTTAAATCTTAAATTTTCTTTCTACATTTATTTTTTCGTGTATATAAAAAACACTAGGATCTCCTCCACATATTTTCAGCCTACAATTCATTTGATTTCATCTCTTTATTCCTCATTTCAAAAAGTGGTGGCATGCCCTGAAAAAGGTAGAGAAAGTCCTGATATGGAATAATAATAGTGTAGGTACACAGAAGATGACCTGAAGAATCTGGAAGAAGTGGACTTCAGATAGGATTAGAACAGAAAGTATTCTCTTTGTTAACATGAGTAAGGAAAATCACCATTTTCTTAGCAAAGAAAGACTGGAATTAAGCATCAGAATCTACTGTATCATATTCTTAGTTGCTACATAAAAGATATATTTGAGTTACTCTATATACATCTCATTACAGAGCATAGATTTAATCACTTGTAATGAATTCTTTCATTGGAGGGGCATAATATTGACATAAGACCTGACAACACCTGTGACACATCTCAGTCCTGTAAAAGAGCCCTATTTGCTTTTTTCTTTCCTCTCATGAGCCCCTGTACTAAACAGTTTATTCTGGAGTAACCAGAACAGGAGCTTTTTAACCCCAGAATGACTATCTTAAATAAGGTCTACATTTAGATTAAGGCCGGTCAAAGAACCCACTTAGGGTACAGCAGGGGCTTAGGCCATCAAGATTAATAAATAACCTGAATACACCATGACAAAGTCGGGTTTTACATCAGGAATTTGAGGGTGGTTTGACATTGGCAAATATGTTAATATAATTTACTGTATTAATAGGTTCAAGGAGATAAATATAATTGCCTTCATAAATGCTGAAAAAGTCTGATGAAACTCAACAGCCATTTCTCGTAAAAGTCTCTTAAGAAAACAGGAATTTATAGATGTTTCTTAACATGTTACAAGTATATTTACCTAAAATCTAAAACGAGAATCATATTTAATGAGAAAATATTGAAAGTAGTTCCACTAAAGTCATAAAAAAGGCAAGAATTCTCATTATTTACCATTGTTCTGGAGGCATTATTCAAAGTAGTTTAAATAGAGAAAACAGTTAGGTGTATACGACATAAACAAGAAAAAAAGGCTATTGATATCTACAGATAACATTATAGTACATCTGGAAAACATTAAGGATAAATGGTAAAGATAACACAATAAAATAATTTAAGAAAGTACCAAGATATAAAATTAACCTGCAAAATTAATAAAATTTATATATCCAAATACTGACACGTATTGTTGGAATTATGTTATTAAAAACATTCGACAAAAAAATGTAAACAGCAATAAAAACTCATACTTAGAAATAAACTTAACATGTATACCAAAAGTATCTGAGACAGGTCTCAATCAATTTAGAAGTTTATTTTGCCAAGGTTAAGGACATACTCACCACATACTCTGGGGAAGTCCTGAGAACATGTGCCCAAGGCAGTCAGATTATAGTTTGGTTTATATATTTTAGGGAGACATAAGACATCAATCAGTACAGTAGTCCCCAACCTTTATGGTGCCAGAGACCAGATTTTTCCACGGGCATATATTACTATAACAACATTAGCAATAATAAAGAAAATTATTCCAAATGCTAAAAAATAAAATAAAAATAAATATGTAAAAAAATAGATATATTTTGGGGTAAAACACTTTGATTTCTTTTAGGGACTATTATCTGTCATGTTGTTATCATATTGCTACAAAGAGTGCTTTGTCAGTCCTAAGGTCTCTGTTTTAATGTTAATGCTGGTCAGTTGTGCCTGAATTCCCAAGGCAGGAGGGCATAATGAGACACATCTGACCCCCCATTCCCATCATGGTTTATACTTATGTTTAGGGTTAACTTTGGAATGTCTTTGGCCAAGAGGAGGGCTCCATTTAGTTGGTTGGTTGTGGGGGAGGGATTCGAATTTTGTTTTTGATTTACACAAGAGATGCTCAAAACCTAAAATCACAAAAGTACACTGGAACAAGTGGAAAGACATTCTTATTTTTGGTTAGGCATCATCAAGCTAGGCAAATTCCCACTAAAGTTCTTACAAGGGAGAAGAGAGGACTTGTGCTTACAGTGGAATGGTAAATGGCAGTGGAGAGTGTTTAGGGAGTGCTGGAGGGGGAAAATCATCCTTTTTCACTATTGCATTAAAAATTGGCTCAGGAAATTAGTGGAATACCTGTGGGATGAAAGTGTGATGAGAAGCAGGATACTTGTTTGGTATTAAAGTGTCTCCTCACAAATTTCTTACTCGGTGCAAGTGGGAGAAAGTGTAACTACAGTGAGGAGAATAAAAGACCCCACCTTGACTACATAATGGAAACTGACATTGTCAGTGAGGGGCAGATGGACATCTTGAGCCTTGACTTGTGATACACTAAGGCAACAGCATCACATATGTCATTTTCTTGCTGGGAATTCATGAGAAGCCTCAGACAGATTCAAAATGAGAAACACCCTTTTCTTAAAAAACAGAGTCAAAGGAACAATGTACCAAATATATATATATATATATATATATACCTGTGGAAACGCTCCAGATTAAAGAAGCCTAAGAGACATAACAGTTAAATTACTGTAGACTGTATCCTCCATTGGATCCAGGAGGAAAAAATGCTATAAAAATCATTATTGGGTCAATTAACAAAATCACAATACAGGTGATAGATTAGATAATTATTATCTCTTTATACCATTTCCAGCCTCTTTTCAAGAGGCAGCATACTCCAATTGATAAAAGAGAAACTAAGACCTTGAAAAAAGAAAACATATTCCTCTGCCCAGACAATATGGAGGAAACACATGTGGATACACAGAGAAGTCTGGCAGAACCTGAAGAAGAGAAACGGGCTGAATAGAACAGATGGTTCTCTCAGTCACGTAGATTAAAAAATTATCTCCTTGATGAGGAAGGATTGCAGTTGCACAGTACAATATTCCCAAGGCTAAGTAGAGAGTGCTCATGAGTAAACTGTATATGTGTCTCCTTACAGAGCACTTATTTCACCATTAACATAACATCACCTCTTCAGGTAGCTCTGCTTTACTCTCTTCTTGTGAGCCCCATACTGACTCATTTATTTTGACATTAACAGAATAAGGGCTTTGAACATGGAAATTTCTATCTTTCACAGGGCCTAGGTTTAAAATCAGAGATGTCCAGGGAACAAGCTTTGAATCACAGAAGGGCTAATTAAGGCTAATAAGCAGTAGGAAGCAAGCTGGCCTCCCTATTTAGTGCTCCTCTGAGGTGTGACTCCGTAAGCTACTTGCTTTACTGTCACTTTTGATTTCCCATTTAAAAGAGGAACATGAATGTGGATTAAGCAAGGCTACTTAAATATTTAATAAAAGGTGGAAATGAAAACTTATCCCCCTAGCAAAATTTAAAAAGCATAAATCTAATCAACAGAACTACCAGCAAAGAGCCAATATATGTTGTTCAAGGCCACACAGCTAGTAAGTGACAGAGTGGGAATTAGAACTAGGTCTACCTGGCTCCAAAACCCAAAACTCGTGCTCTTAGCCTCTAAACTACAATGCTGCCTTTTTTTTTTTTTTTTTTTTTTTTTTTTTTTTTTTTGAGATCACTCTGTCACCCAGGCTGGAGTGCAATCACTGCAACCTCCACCTCCCAGGTTCAAGCGATTCTCCTGCCTCAGCAACGCGAGTAGCTGGGATTACAGGCACCCACCACTATGCCCAGCTAATTTTTGTATTTTTAGTAGAGACAGGGTTTCACCATGTTAATCAGGCTGGTCTTGAACTCTTGACTTCAGGTGATCTGCCTGCCTCGGCCTCCCAAAGTGCTGGGATTACAGGTGTGAGCCATCGTGCAAGGCCAATGCTGCTTTTTAAATATTGTTCCAGGAAAGTCCAGAAAAGCACGGGTAGAAGTTCTGCGGCAGAGCACACCAGGGACACAAGGACAGCTAGGGATGGTTTTGCTGCCAGCAGGATGTGGGCAGCCAATCCGGGTTCAGCCAGGGCACCCTGGACAGGCAGGCTCGCTGAGTTTCCTCCCTGTGGACTCCAGTCTTTGGGCTGCCATAACCTGTTCTATGTCCTCTTGGATTCCTCATTGCAGATACTTAAAGAAAGGAAAATCACTGTGATTCTGTCATGACCCTGAGGGAGGCCACAGTGCAGGTGTCCTGTCTACCCTGCAGCATCCACAAGGGCCCAGACTGACAGGGTCGGTGCTGGAGGTTTAACTACTAAGTCCTTAGGACCTCCTTCCTGTGAGTGATCAGAAATTTTCTGTACTAATCAACCCTGAGATTTTGTGAATTGAAAAAAGTATTAACAATAATCAGCCATCAGTAATGGAGTATCTGTAAACAGGCAATGTAACTAAACATTTACAGTCATAGAGAGCTCATGGTATCTGGGTCAACTTATTCTATCCTCAGTTTTTTCTTCTGATGAGTTGACAGAAAAATGTTTTCCTGTAATTTCCATATATAGGTAGAGATTTCTCCTCAGGAATTGCACAGAGCAAATTTAATCTAAGTGTCTAAAGATGGTGATCATGTTCCCTGAACCTTAAGTCCTGGATCTGTTCCTCATGTGACATAATGTGGAGCTGCTTCTTCATCCTGGTCACTGTGAGGGATGGAGGTAGGTGAAAAAATGAGAACAACAGAAGAGAATCAAAGCTACTATCTACCAGTGTTTGCAGATGTACACAGGAAAGAGCAAACAAACCCACAAGAATCTAGATCTATAGCTCATAGAAAGCATATAGCAGCCTAGGAGAGGCCGAATCATTCTGATAACTATCTCAGAACATTAGGTTTTGCCTTCTCTAGCCTAGAAAGCATACCCCCAGTGACTCTCACCGGTGGGCCCCACCCAGCTCCAAGGCCAATCAATCCTAAGCAAGACAAGTGCACATTAAGAGCCTCATCTTGGCCAACAAGGACTGAAATGAATCTTCCTGGACTAATATTATGGTGGTGGGCCTCCTGAACGACCTGAAACCTATTAGCTCTCACACCTTTGATGATCCAAACTCTATCTTGACAGAGTACTTATTTCCTGCCAGTTGTTCCTCCTGAAGACACTATTGCCTTTATCCCCCAGCCCACACAAGACAATGTGGACATAACGGACAAGAAGTAGAGGCAAAGTTGGCATTTCTGGTGAATCTAAAGGCTCTGTGGTGTTCTTTCACAGATAATACCTTCATTCAAGCATTCATTGATTCAGTAACCATTTATTGCATGCCAAGCACTGGGATTATAAGGGGGAACAACTTGGATGGTTTCCTACTTTCAGAGTCCACAGCCTAGTAATTGACCTATGCGATCCATAGAAATTCAGGTGAAAGAAACTGTGCTTACAGGACTCTGTAAGCCCCCCACCACCTTTAGGTTACTGTTAATTAGGCAATCACATAGCAACAACAACAAAAGAAAAGTTCACTGGGAGAAATAACATTAGCTCATCCCAAGTTTGGGCCAGTGGAGCTCCTGAGGACTGAAACTTTGGAAACTATTCAAAGAGCCTCGGGGACAGGGGCTTCACAATGATGCCAAACAAACAGGACATGGGGCTCACTTTTCATTAGAGTAGACTGCAGGGTGTCTTCTAGCCTTCAGTGTGTGTCTTACATCAATGTTCTTCAGAAAACTGTCTACTTCCAGACAGCTTTGGGCTCTTTTCCTAAAATCCTGCACCACTTGTCTCAGCTGGCGGAGTCTCCTGTTACTAACCTCATCTCAATTCCCTGAACACCTTGGCTTCTACAACTTCCACCTTCCCTCTCTTCTATTCCTCTGTCTTGGACCTCATCATTGCCAGAACTGCTTCTCCTCTGAAATATGAAATGCACCTGCCAAACCTCTGAACATAGCTTCTCATTTCCTGAGCTTTCTAACACTTTCTTTTTCCCAGCTCTTTTCATTGAGGTCCCCTATCCCCTAACTTGTTTCTATTTCCATTTTTTTAACTGACCATTTGCTGATCTTCTCTAATCCTGATCCATGGTAAACAACTTGAGTTGGTCTCTTAACCATAGCCTAACTTGTCAGGTATTTGATTATGTAGCAATCTGTCTTTTAACCCTCTTTACCTCAGCACATCCTCAAGAAGGCAATAAAGGGAACGTCTCCATCTGTACTTTGTTACTGTCAGTGCAAACCCTGATGGAATCAAAACCTGCACTTACTCTTCATCCCTAGCCTTAAATTGAAGCCAAATGTTTCATAAACACTCAAATCTCAATATATCAATCCCAAACCAAAGGTATTCTAGACCTACACCCGATTATGACTCTAATGCCAAAACTCCCACAAATGTTGTCAGAAACACAAAAGTGAATCCATTTTAATACTATATCTATTTAATCCAAAATCACATGGAAAAACTTTCTAATGACCCAGGTACTTGGGTACATCTCCTAAAACATATTTTAATGCCAACCCAAATACTAATTTTAGTTACCACGCAACATATTGACTTCAAAATTGTTTCTAGATAATTTCTGTTCAATTCGATTTGTAACCAGATGTACTGGATAAAAATATACAAAAATCATAAACTAAAGTGTATAAAAATTATAACTTTTCTATGTGTATAATTAAATTTAATTTCTATCTCTAATCTCCATTCTGCCTACTGCCAAATAAGTAAATAGACATTAATCTTTCCAAATCAGGTTAATTTCAATTATGTCAGGGTTTTCTCACTCAGCCTGATATTTCCCTCTCCCCCTTTTCTCTGAAAATGACTCTAGAATAACGGGCATGCATGCAGTGCAGAAAGGCACACGTTGGGGATCAGGTCCTTAGGAATCACTTTCTATCCGTGTAGGCAACTGGAGCATGTCTTTTGGCCTTCAGGCTAGATCATTTCTCCAGGTTGATACCTGTTAAGATGTCCATAACCCTGCAGGTCATTCCATGCAATTTGCTTCCTTGCCCCAAATATGGCCCCCAGAGGAGATTTTGTGGGGCTCCTTCAGGCTCACTAAATATAAATTCCTTAGGGACAGAGATGCCACCTAAGTTGTACACCATTGTTCTCCCAGTTTGTAGCATAATACCTAGAATATAATACAGATTCAGTAAATGTCTGCTGATTGATAGACTCTTTGTTCCTTGGTTCCCCCACATAGCAATCTCTAACCTGTTTCTAAGTCCTGGCAGAAGAGAGGATTTCTTGTTGTCCAGAGCTCTGTATATAAAGCAAGTATGAATTTGGATTTCCCACAACTTATCTGAAAGTTGAGTGGAACTGACACCCACACTTCTTTGAATTTCTTAAAACAGAGATTGGGTATCACATGTCATGACACTCCTGGATACCAATAAATTAGGTTCTGCTTTCTCATCAACATCCATTTTGACAAGGTAGCACTTTCAAAAATACCAAAATTCAACCTCCAAAAGTTTTGAACAGTAACACAGACTTTTATAGACTATCTCTTGAGGAGACAGAAAGTTCAGGGAGTGACATGATGGATATTATAATACACAGTACATTAAAAAACTTTTTTTATATTGTCCTTTAGAAATATCTCTTGTCAAACGTTGTCATCATTGCACCAGCTCACCCTAAATCTCTTATTTTTCCTAAGTTTTCAGCTTCCTTGTCTCACTTTAGACCTCCTATCCCAATTTCCTTACTCTCTTGCCCCTCCTCTCACTTGCCAGAGCTTTCTTTTATATTTTGTCTTTGTGTTCCTTCAAGTTCCCTCTCTTCATTAGAAAGACCCTAAAAGCTGCTACTTCAAATCCAGGAGCTGACATGTAAAATATACTGCATTCAATAATATGCTAAGTAAATATCTATTAGAGTTGTGCTCCTGCCAGCTAAAATATAAGGAGAATTTGAAAAGCAAATAATTATTAGAACCCAGTCTAGTGGTGGAGGCCTAGTGGGAGATTGGTGAGGGGTGCTCATAGCCTCAAATCAGACTCGAAATGTTGTTAAGATGCCCTTCAAATCCAAGGACACTGAGCTGCAAGTCCATTTCATTTATAGGACATGGATTTGAAGTCTCTATTGGCACAGAAACTATAAAACAAAACTCAACTTATTTTTTCACAGTTTTGTAAAAAACAATCCCAGAAGTCTTGCTCTAGATTTCATGCCTCAACCCAAAGTTCGGTTCTCTATGCAGCATCAGTGCACTGACACTGTAAAGTCAAGGTGCCTGGCTGGTTATGACAGAGACTTCCAGTTGCACATCAATTATTCAATCCCCCCTTCTTATTTGGTAAATGCAGAGGACAGCCATGCGACCAGATGAACACCCAGATTTCCCATCCACCTCTTTGCAGATGGGGTAGCCACATGACTGCATTATGCACAAGGATATGTAGGTTGAAGTTGTTGGGTGGTACTTCTGGGAAAGCTTTTGTGAATCTCTTTGAAATGATTCAATCTTTGCATGAATAGATATCTTTTAGGTGAAAGAAAAACAAGTTCCTAACATTTAAGCCATCATCATTTCAGGTTTTTGTAACTAGCAATTAAGCAAATTCCTAATATTTAGTAACTCAAAATTACATCGAGATGCTAAAATTGTTTTTTTAATGATTAAGGGGCTTATTTCAATGAAGGTGAAAATAAGAATTGAGATGATGAAGTAAACACATATTAATATTTTTCTACTTATTGAAAAGTGACCTTTGTATATTTGGTGTTTGGAATATATAAATTAAGATAATGTGGAATATTATAGTATCTAATAAATTAACTATGAGATTCCAATTTTTAAAATGTGTAACAAGTTATTTAGAATTGTTGGGGGGAATTGAGAGGAAAAACAATCAACATTTATTTGAGCTCTAATATGTTTTGCACATGTTTTCTAATTAAGAAGGAATTTTCATTGTATCCTAGTGAAACAGTCCTAAATACTCCAAATTATCAGCATATTTTCTTGAAGATAGTATGTTTTCATAATACTCCATGGCTTCAATCTGATCATCTTAAATTTATGATTCTTATTTTTTATGTTTATCATCCTTTTGGTTCTCTTTTTCCTCTTCATTTAATAATTTATACAGCTCTCATTCTTCTGTTTAGTATAACAAAGAATAGAATAACCAAATTCAATAAGTGCAAAAATCTTATCTCTGTGTTTATAAAAATGCCCAGTGGTATGCACAGCAAACAACTTGTCAAATGCATTAAACGTTGAAGAGCAAAGGACCCTCAAGAGAAACAAGTATCATAACTAAGACTGTCAGAACTCCAAACCTCTGATAGGACACTTCTTTGGTTAAAAACACAGGCAAGCATTATTGTAGCAGCATGTAATTATACCAGCCCATCTTGATGATGCTCTATCTCCTAACCACTGATTTAGAGAAATCACAGCACACCTGTCTATTTTCATGACCTGGCCTCTTAAGTGACCAATTAAATAAACCAAACCACTGGATGGTTGAGAAAAAATTTGTCCCATAGAACTGTGGTTTGAAGTTAAAATTTATAAGAGAATTTTATTCAGTTTGTAAACATAATTGAGGAGAACTTAATAGTCACCATATTTATAAGTGCAAGTTATTTGATTTGTGATTGCTTGAGTACATGAGAAGATTTGTTAGACAATTTACTGGAAAACGAAATCAAATACAGTGCATTAGATTTAAAAACACAGTTTATTGCGGCACTATTCACAATAGCAAAGACTTGGAACTAACCCAAATGTCCATTGATAATAGACTGGAAAAAGAAAATGTGGCACATATATACCATGGAATACTATGCAGCCGTTAAAAGGATGAGTTCATGGCCTTTGCAGGGACATGGATGAAGCTGGAAACCATCATTCTAAGCAAACTGTCACAAGGACAGAACACCAAACACCACATATTCTCACTCATAAGTGGGAGGTGAACAATGAGAACACATGAATACAGGGAGGGGGACATCACACATCGGGGCCTGTCAGGGGGTGAGGGGCTGGGGGAGGGATAGCATTAGGAGAAATACCTAATGAAATGATGAGTTGATAGGTGCAGCAAACCAACATGGCACATGTATACCTATGTAACAAACCTGCACATGGTGCACATGTACCCTAGAACTTAAAGTATAATAATAAAAAAATAAAATAAAAATGCAGTTGAAAGTGTCCAGGAAATTTAACTAAGATATTTAAGAATTTCCTTTTCAAAATACTTGCTAAATTTTCATTCTTGTAAACTCATATCTGGAAGTATTACTTTAAACTGTAAGCATCTGAAAAGCCTTGTATGTGCCTCCAAGCCACCCTCAAATACACTCCAAACTTCACACTGACACTCTCCTTTGGTTATGTGAATCAGCCCAACTGAGCAGTACAAACAGAATTTTCCACAAAAGACAAGGATAGAGGAAATACAGAATATAAAACACTTTTGCTTTTGTCCCTGTCAACTTTTTATCCAGGGAAATTATTGTAATCTTTTCAAAGAGGTTTTTGAAATTTAATTGGGTCACTTAGGACCCCTGCAACTTCAAAGTTTATGCTCATCCTTGATATTATTTTGTTCTTACTGGTTTGCATGGCTCCTCCCTGCAGCCCTTTGGAGTGATTTTACCTGGCTCAGCCTACATGTGTTTGCCAGAATTCTTTTTAGAACTTTATATTTTGGAAATTTGTAACAGTCCTGATGAAAAATACATCAGCAGATCTGGCTGCTATCATAGGAACATCCGCCTATATCATGCCTCTTGATAAGTGAGGCATGTTCACAGAGCTTTTCTCTTAATGAGCGCCACCAGATGTCACTCTTCTCCATAACTAAGATCAGTGCCTAGGGTATCCTTGCCTTCTCAAATCCTGTGAAATCCTGGATTTGTGATCAAGTCTGTGCCATCCATGGGGAACGGTGTAGGCATCAACTGGACCTTTCAGGATCTCATTTAATCTCCAATAATGGACCTCCCACGTTGATCAACCTGTAATCTTCAGGAGTGTGCTCACAACTTTGTGTCTTCCTCTACCATCACTACTAGAACCCCCATGAGTTTTTCTCACTTATGGTAGCACATGACCTCTAATTGTGGTTTCAAAATTTATTTAATGGCATGCCTCACAACAGTCATTCAGTCCCTACAAGGCCTTGTCTTAGGTGCTAGTATAGGGCAGGGGGCTACCCAGAGCTTTTCTCCTAGGAAAGACTCTAATTTATTGGGAAATTGGATATTCATGGAGGTTGTGGTTTGTTTGGGTTTTTTTTTAAAGATAAAAAGAAAGAAAGGAAAGAAAAAGAAGGAAAGAAGGAAGGAAGGAAAGAAGAAAGAAGAAAGAAAGAAAGAAAGAAAGAAAGAAAGAAAGAAAGAAAGAAAGAAAGAAAGAAAGAGAAAGAAAGAAAGAAAAGAAAGAAAGAGAAAGAAAGAAAGAAAGAAAGAAAGAAAGAAAGAAAGAAAGAAAGAAAGAAAGAAAGAAAGAAAGAAAAGAAAGAAAGAAAGAAAGAAAGAGAGAAAGAAAGGAAGAAAGAAAGAAAGGAAGGAAGGGAAAGAGAGAGAGAGAAAGAAGGAAAGGAAAGGAAAGGAGAGGAAAGGAGAGGAAAGGAAAGGAAAGGAAAGGAGAGGAAAGGAGAGGAGAGGAGAGGAAAGGAAAGGGGAAAGGAAAGACCTGTAGGGGGAGTTATTTTTTTTCCCCCATATCAATGAACTCAACTAATGCTCTAAGTCTGGTTCTCCGTCCGAAATACCCAGGTCAAAACTGCGTTATTTCCTCAATGGGCATTATTAAGATGTCACAGTTTTCTTCACAATATCTCTAACTTTGTGCGGGGTAGGGGGAGTATTTTCAGGAACATAATATCATGGGGATATATTCCTACTTATTTATGCCATAAGCCAGAGTGTGATAGTCCTAGTGAAAGTTACCTCGTTCCTAACTGTATTAGAAAAGACAACACAAAACCAAATTTCCTCAGTATCTTTTTTTTTTATACCTTTTCTCCCAAAAATGCATTCAGCACAGCACCTATTACTTCCAACACATTTAAAAAATCTCTTTCAATATTCTAGCTTTCTTATTGCATTACCTCCTCTCCTACTTCTAACCTCCTTCTCTCTTTTGCTTAAAATATTTTTCTTTTGCAGCTACTTCTGTGCCCTTTCTTATGGAAATGAATCACTTCATTCTCAGCTTCTAGTTTTCTTCCTATTATCTCAATCATGTCCAGACACTGAACAGAGCAAGCAAAGACATATATTTATAAAGAGAAACAGGAGAAAAGGCTGTATATTTATATTTATATATTTTTCTGGGCACAATGTAGTTAAATTAACAAAAGTAAGCATAAAGGATAAAATGCAATTGTAGTAGGTTATTTGGAAATAGGTATATTGCTCATGACATTGAAAAATGATAGTTTTTTTAGAAAAATAATTTCACAATATATGATAAGATCTGTTCAAATTCTTTCTGACTCAGTAATCCCATTTTAGAAATATACCCCTAAGAGGAAAATAAATGTCAAAATCTACCAAGATGTTTGAAACAGTGCACTGTGACATGAGGTAACAGAGGGTATCATAAACATTACATCTGATTTATAGCAAAAATCATTATGGAAGCTGTACACATAGGATGCAGCCACAGGATTTAAAGAAAAATAAAGTACCGCAAAACTGATTCAACAAATGATAGAGGGAATATGCCATGGCCTAGTTCTTCCCAACAGGAGTAACCCATTCAAAAGAATTATTTATAGATTTGTTTTGATAAGTCTTGGTAGCTCCCAATTCCCAACAAGGAGTAGAAAGTAATAAGGTGGCAATCAGTGAGCTATCACCTTGGAAACTATGATATAAAAGGAAAACTTTAAAAGTAAGATTAATCATTAATGATGCTTAGCCATCATTTCTCTCTAAAACTTTTGATGGGTATCATCTGCTCCAATCAGGCACCAAAGCTCACTATAACTAGAGAAGTTTTTCTCAATTAATTGGATGTGGCAGGGATGGGCAAAGGAATATAGCAGGTAGAAGATGAAAAAAAAGAAGAGAGCAAATTAGTCTCCCTGAGCTTCCAAGAAGACCAACACATTCCAACACATTTTTAAAAATCTGCTGCCTCCAGATTCTGATGACCAGCATTGATACACACCCTCAGGTCACTTAACTCCACCCTGCTTCAGCCTTAGAGAATCTGCCTGCACTAGAATCAGAAGTCAAACATGTGTCCATGTGTCTCCAACACAATCTGTGGAGGAGAAACACCCCTCTTAGCTCACAAAGGACAAAGTACCAAAAGTATGTACTTCCAGTCAGTGTTTTCCAAAGTTTTTTGTATCACAATAATAATTTTTGGGCAATCTGGTATAAAGTGGGGGGCATCCAAAGGCCCAGGGGAGGATTCTGTAGTATAAGATTAATGGTCCAGGGATTTCAGCAGTCTCAGGCAACATCTCAATGAACTGAAGGCCCAGGGAATCAATATCTCACATGGTTCAGTGTGCCACAGCGTAACGAGAGTTAAGAATGCCTGTATAGGGGAGAAGGGACAAAGACCTACCACAGCCCCAGTGACTTATTATAAGCCCTTTACTCTGATTCTATGTTCATTAAACATTCTAGTGTTTGGATTAAACATCACAACACAGGCTGTTGGGGGAGCAGACAGATTCTCTGTTCTTCCTCATTCTCATGGAATGCTCTGTGGTATGACTTCATTGCAACCTCTACAGAGAAGACTTTCCAGATAAGTGGTGCACCTGTTTTTGTGCCCTTGCTGTGTTTCTTCATGACTTGATATGATCAAGACCAGCATGACAATGCTCCACATCTCCACTTTTCTCACTTCCCCTCTTTTTTGCCTGTGTTGACTTGAGTATTTGCATTCCAAATAAAGTGTCAACAATTTAATCCCTGTCTCAGACTCTGATTTCTAGAAAACTCAGACCAAAAGAGTCATTACATTCTCTTACATTTTCTCTTTTTTTAACTTAAGCTAATTTGAGTTTCTGTCACTTGCAATAAAGAATTCTAACCACTACAAGTCCAGTATAAGTATTTACCCTATTTTATTTGCTTATACACCCTATAAATTTTCTTTGAGGCACTTAACACAATTTTTAATATCTATCTTTCTGTATTAAATCATAAGCTCCATGGAAATAAAGATTATATATTTTTGTACATCACTCAAGAGTCAGCCTCTATAATAGAATTCAGCATAAAGTAGGTAGTTGATAAATACATTTTTGAATGAGTAAATAAATGAACTAATTCTATTTGTCAATTATCTTGGTACTAAAAAAGTGTTATTGTGCATAGGTCAACCAAGTGTTCTGAATCTTGAAAGATATATCCAATACATAAAACTTTTGAAAATTGATCTTTAGGTTTATAAATGAGTCTTCTGTGAGTCTGGATAATGAAAACTAATTCATTCATGTCGGATCAGCCCTGGCACCAATACAACTGAGTTGTTAAATCTAAGACATACACAATCTTCAGAAGCTATTATCTCTGATATTTGGAGTATGTCATTGTAACTCTCTGATTTGATGTTTTCATTTACCAAATGATAACAATAAGAGTGTTTTCTTCCACCCATCTTATTGGAAGTTTTGAGAATCAACACTTCAAATGGTGTGAATGTTCTTTGTACCTGTGAAGTACTGGGTGGATGCTGTGATGTCATGAGAATGATTCCAACAGGCAGACACCATATAAGGAAGTTCAAGCCTGACAGACACAGCAATAAAAAAGTGACTTGTAATATTTTTGAAAATTATTTTCCCATGTTGTTTCTGACTTCATTTATTTTATTACTAGGAAGAACTTTAGCCATTCTTCATCTTACCAGCTACTACCTAGATATAGTGGTAGCATGGGGTAGGGAAGGTGATACCTTCTTTAACATAGGACAAACTAAAGTATTTTTCTCTAATAAAAGAGCAATTCTCTTCCTACAATAAATTTTGTTTCTGATATTCGTTTTTGAACAGTAATTTCTTCATAGACATGTAAGTGGATCATACTGTAATGCTACTGTATAACCTCATTTTGTTTACTTAGCTATCTATCACGTATATCTCTCTACATCAAAAAATATTTATTTACTTCATATATAACTACATACTATTCCATTTTGTAAACATACAATAATTAATCGAACCAACTCCCTAACATTGACAGTGTTATTGTTTTCAGTATAATTAATATCCCAACAATGAACATTCTTTTGCAACCATCTTTGATGGTAAATTTTGGGCATTTTGATTTGGGGTTGAATGTAGGACACACAGGTAGCTTAGACTTTTAAGTTAGGGATTTATAAACACAGAGACACTATATATAGCATCAAGCATTTAATCAGTGTTTTTCTATGAAGGGAAAGCTGTAATAATTGCCCAAGAAGTATCTCTTTAAGAAATGATACCTCATCCTGGAAACACCATCCACCTGATTACTAATGCCTCCCCTAAGGCATGGTTTCCATCCCAGGATGGCAGTCTAAAAATAAATTTATCAATCTCAACCAACAATGACCCTGGCTCTAAGATCATCATGAATAGTTTCTATACCAGTGAAAAGGGAAGAAGTAAAGGAACTGTAGGGCCCCTGGGCTTCTGCCTTCATAGATGGCCTCTCGCAACTCAGAAATCTCCTTCCTTCTTCTGGGAAGCCACAGCAGTTTTATTCAGAAACACAGAAGTTGTTCACTCGTTCTGCATCCACACATTTATTTCCTAGGGGTAGAGAAAAGGAAATGATTTCAACAGAGCCAACTGATATCTGCAAATCTAGTCTGGTCTCCTCTGCACATGCTATTCTTTGCTAGTAATTCATTTGTACTGTCTTCTCTCCTTTCTAGACACACAGCCCTTTCTCAGTGGATCTAAAGTAACATGGAGCCTGATATAAGCTGAAGTGTGATCCCTTTGCAAGTGACTGAAGTGAGAGTACAGTAAGATGGCACTCTCATGCCCTGATAGTATTCATTATTTGCACTCATAGTTACTGCTTACATGTACCAGGCAACATGAAGCATGGGTGACATAACAGTAAGAAAAAGAGCAAGTCTTTGCACTTGTGTAGCTTAAATTCTAAAGGAGAAAGAAAAGATAAATAAAATATATAGTGTTTCATATATTGATAAATGCTATTTTAAGAAATAAAGTAGGTGGAGGAGAGGATTACTTCCTATATGAGTTCATCAGGCAAGACCTTACTAATAAGGTAAGAGTTGAGTAGAAATGTGAAGAAATGAAGGGATGAGCCATATCGCTCTCTGGAGGGAACTTATTTCAGACAAAGAGAATAGCTAATGCAAAGGCCCTGATGCAAAAGTGCACTAAGCGTTTTCAAGGAATACCAGGAAGGCTACTGTGGCTATAGCTGAAAGCAGAAATAAAAGCAGTAAGGAATGAGGTCCAAAAAGTAGCCTGGGTAGCCAAATAATGTAAGTAGGACCTGGGAGACTACTGTGAAACAATTTAGGCTTTTACTCTAATATGAGACGGAAAATCATTGAGATGGAGTGTTGTGATGGTTAATACTGAGTGTCAACTTGATTGGAATGAAGGATGCAAAGTATCAATCCTAGGTGTGTCTTCAAGGGTGTTGCCAAAGTAGATTAACATTTCAGTCAGGGGTATTTCACCCCATAGGTGAAACAGCGGAGGCCTGAAAGTGGTATGTATATGATTGGGCTTGAGTGGGTCCTGAAAGTACAAGTAAGTTACATGAGGAAGTGGCTCAAATGCCCATGGTCTACACTCCTGCCACTCTGCATTCTCTCCCCACATCTGCACCAATAGCCTTATGGAGCATTCTCTATGATCAGTAGACAGAGAAAGACAAGACTAGGGCCTGGTTCACAGATGGTTCTGCATGATATGCAGGCACCACCCAAATGTGGACAACGCAGCACTACAGCCCCTTTCTAGGACATCCCTGAAGGACAGCAGTGAAGAGAAATCTTCCCAGTGGGCAGAACTTTGAGCAGTGCACCTGACTGTGCACTTGGCATGGAAGGAGAAATGATCAGATGTGCAATTATATACTGATCCATGTGCTGTAGCCAATGGTTTGACTGGATGGTCAGGGACTTGGTAGAAGCATTATTGGAAAACTAGTGACAAAGAAATTTGGGGAAGCGGTGTGTGGATGAACCTCTCTGAGTGGTCAAAAACTGTGAAGACATTTGTATCCCATGTGAGTGCTCACCAACGGGTAACCTCAGCAAAGGAGGATTTTAGTAATCAAGTGGATAGGATGATCCATTCTGTGGACATCACTCAACCTCTTTCCCCAGACATCCCTGTCATTGCCCAATGGGTGCATTAACAAAGTGGCCGTGGTGAAAAGGATGGATGTTACACATGGGCTCAGCAACCTAGACTTCCATTCACTAAAGCTGACCTGGCTGTGGCCACTGCTGAGTTGTCAATTCACCAGCAACAGAGATCAACAATGAGCCCTCAATACGGCACCATTCCTTGGGGTGATCAGTCAGCTACTCGGTGTCAGGTCAATTATATTGGACCTCTTCCATCATGGAAAAAGCAGAGGTTTGTCTTCACTGGAATAGACACTCCAGATATGGGTTTGCCTATCCTGCATGCAATGCATCTGCCAAGACAACCATTCATGAACTCATAGAATGCCTTATGCACCATCATGGTATTTCACACAGCATTGCCTCTGACAGAGCCACTCACTTTATGGCTAAAAAAGTGTGGCAGTGGGCTCATGTTCATGAAATTCACTGGTCTTACCATGTTCCCCAGCATTCTGAAGCAGCTGGCTTGATAGAATGGTGAAATGGCCTTTTAAAATCACAATTACAACGCCAATTAGGTGACAATGCTTTGCAGAGCTGGGGAAAATTTCTCCAGAAGGCCTTGTATGCTCTGAATCAGCATCCAGTATATGGTACGGTTTCTCTCATAGCCAGGATTCATGGGTCCAGAAATCAAGGGGTGAAAGTGAAAGTGGCACCACTCATCATCACCCCTAGTGATCCACTAGCAAAATTTTTGCTTCCTGTTCCTGTGACATTACGTTCTGCTGGTCTAGAGGTCTTAGTTCCAGAGGGAGGAACACTGCCACCAGGAGACACAACAATGATTCCATTAAACTGGAAGCTGAGATTGCCACCTGGACATTTGGGGCTTCTCCTACCTTTAAGTCAACAGGCTAAGAAAGGAGTTACAGTGTTGGTGGGGGTTATAGACCCAGACTATCAAAATGAAATCAGTTTACTACTCCCCAAGGAAGGTAAGAAAGAGTATGCATGGAATACAGGAGATCCATCAGGGCACCTGTTAGTATTCCCATGCCCTGTGATTAAGGCCAATGGGAAACTACAACAGCCCAATCCAGGCAGGAATACAAATGGCCCAGACCCTTCAGGAATGAAGATTTGGGTCACTCCACCAGGAAAAAAAAAAACCACAACCTGCTGAGGTGCATGCTGAAGGCAAAGGAAATACAGAAAGGGTGGCAGAGGAAGGTAGTCATCAATACCAGCTATGACCACATGACCAGCTGCAGAAATGAGGACTGTAATTATCATGAGTATTTCCTCCCTCTTTTGTTAAAAGCATGTTTATGCATGTATACATTTGTACTAAGAAAATATCTTGATTTTATTTCCTCTTTCCTTTATCATGTGAGATATTTATTGACTTCATATCAGTATTTAAATATTGTTAACTTTATGTAATAGCATTTAGGGATTGGTGCATTTCCAGTTGTATGAAGGAGAGCTGTAGTATATTACGTGTAATTATGACTTTATTATTTTCTTTATTTGAAGATTATGTATGATCTGAGGAGATGTGTATGGGTTCAAGTTGTTAAGGAGTTGAATTCTGAGTGTCAACTTGATTGGATTGAAGGATGCAAAGTACTGATCCTGGGTGTGTCTGTGAGAGTGTTGCCAACGTAGATTAAATTTCAGTCAGTGGGCTGGGAAAGCCAGACCCACCCTTAATCTGGGTAGGCACCTTATAACCAGCTACCAGTGCAGCCAGGATATAAAGCAGGCAGAAAAAATAAAATGTGAAAAGGCTAGGCTGGCTTAGCATCCCAGCCTACAACTTTCTCCCATGCAGGATGCTTCCTGTCCTCGAACATCAGACTCCAAGTTCTTCAGCTTTGGGACTCAGATTGGCTTCCTTGCTGCTCAACTTCCAGATGGCCTATTGTAGGACCTTGTGATCATGTGAGTTAATATTACTTAATGAACTCCCCTTGATGTGTATATCCTCTTAGTTCTGTCCCTCTAGAGAACCCTGACTGATACAGGTGTTGAAGACAAAGCTAACAAAATCTTTTTCAATCCATGTTCAACTACCTGAGTAGAGTCTTAAAGTAAGGTAATGTGTAATTGTAAAATTGTTTAATTAAGCAATTTGACAAAATAGATTAAGAGCCTTACAATGTCCAAGACCAACCACTAATAAGAAATTGTAATAGAAAAAATATCCTACAAATAAAATAGAAAAATATAATGATAATATATCCAGGAATAAGGCTAGCAAAACATTGAAGAATAAATATAAAAAAAATTTATACTCTCATGAACAAACTAAGATTCAAATAATAATGCAAACTATATTCTTAGTCTCAATATTATATGTATGTTAAATATGCATTTATTTTCATGCATATTATTTATATAGTAATTTATTTTATTTATTATGTATTAATTATTTACATCTACAGATTCACTCTGATTCTAGCAAAAACGTAACAATAATTTTGCTATTTTGTACTTGACAAGCCCCATTCTAAACTTCATATGAAGAAACAAACTTACAATGGTGATGAGAGAAAATCTGAAAGAGCACTTAGGAGTACAAACCCTGCGATATATAACAGTGTATTTAAACTCATGAGAATTAACCCACAATTAAAGTTGAAGACTTCAATACCCCACTGTCATCAGTTGACAGAACTGCTAAACAGAAAATAACATACAGAAGAACTGATAAACACTGTCAATCAACAGGATCTAACTGACATTTGAAGAACACAACACTTACAACACTAAACGACTGCAGAATAGGCATTCTTTTCAAGTAATTATGCAACATACACCAAGATACACTATTTTTGAGTTATGAAACAAGCCTTAACAAATTTTAAATAATTGAAATCATGCAGAATATGTTCTCTGATCAGAACAGAAAAAAACTAGAATAAATAACAGAAGAGTAACATCTTCAAAGAAGTGAAACTTAAACAACATACTAGCCTCAATGTCACAAAGGACGTTTATAAAAACTTTCAACTAACATCATACATAATGGTGAAAAACTGTTTCTCCCTTAAGATTGGGAACAAAACAAGGTTATCCGCCCTAATCATTCTTATTCAATAATACTGGAAATTTTAACTACTGCAATAAGGCAAGAACCAAAAAGACATGGAAGTTAGAAAGGAAAAAATAAAACAGCGTCATTTGCAAATGACATGATTGACTACATAGAAAATTCTAAGAATCTACCAAAAAAAAAAAAACCTCTTGGTGTTACTAAATGAATTCAGTAAGGTCAAAAAAATACAAGATTAGCCACAAAAAAATTAGTTTCATTTATGTATGTTGGCAACAAACAAGTGGAAATCAAATTTTAAAACACAAAGCTATTAATAATTGCTTCAAAGAAAATAGGTATTAATCTAACAAAATATATACATAATATATACACTAAAAGATACAAAATGCTGATGAAATAAATTCAAGAAAACCTACCTACTTGGCAAGACCTATTATGTTTATGGACTAGAAGACTCAGCATAAGAAAAATTTCATTTCTTCCGACATTGATCTATAGGTTTAACAAAATTGCTATCAATATCTCTGAAAGGGTTTTTGGCAGACATAGACAAGACTGTTCTAAAATTTGTGTAAAAAGGGAAAGGCTTTAGAAGAGCCAAACACAGTTTTGAAGAATAAGGTGGAAGGAATCACTCCTCCCAGTGTTAAGGGTTGTTATATAGCTATAGTAAATAAGACAGCATGAAATTGCAGAGGAATGGACACATAAAGTGGTGGAACAGAATACAGAACCCAGAAATAGACCCAAACCAATATGTCCAATTAATATTTGATAAAGGAACAGAAAATTGAATGAGAAGGAACAGTCTTTAAAATGACATTCATAGGCCAAAAAAAAAAAATGACCCTCAACCTAAGTCATACAACTTACACAAAAAGTAACTCAAAATGAATTATGGAGTTAAATATAAAAGTAAAACCATAAAACTTCTAGAAGAAAAGGTAGAGTAAAACGTTAAGGACCTACAGCTAGGAAAGAAATCTTAAAGTTGATACTAAAAACACAATTTACAAAAGAAAAATTTGACAACTTAGACCTCATAAAAATTTAAAACTTTTGTTTTGCAAAGGATATTGTTAAAAGAATAAAAATACAAGCTCCAGACTGGGAAAGAATATTTGTGAATCACATATCCAACAAAATACAAGCATCTAGAATATATTTTTAAAACTCCAAAACTCAATATGAGAAAAATGAAAAATCCAATTTAAAAATGGGCAAAAGACATGATATAAACAACAAGCACAGGCAACAAAAGCAAACGTAGATGAATGAGATTACATCACACTAAAACTTCTGCACACCCAAAGAAACAACAGAGTGAAAAACAACATATGGTATGACAAAAATATCTGTGAATCATTCATCTGATAAGGGATTAATATCTAACATATATAAGGAACTCAAACAACGAAATAGTAAGAAAACAAGTAACTCAATTAAAACAATGAACAAATAATCTGAATAGACATTTCTCAAAAGAAGATATACAAATGGCCAAGAGGTATATTACAAGTGCTCAAAATCATTAATCATCACAAAAACGTAAATTAAAACTATAATGAGATATCATTTTATACCTGTTAGAATGGCTGTTATCAAAAAGATGAAAGATAACAAGTGTTGGTGAGCACGTGGAGACAAAAGAAGCCCTCTACACTGTTGGTGGGAAAATGAATTAGTACAGCCATTATAGAAAACAGTGTGGAAGTTCCTCAGAAAATTAAAAATAGAACTACCATATTATCCGGCAATTCCACTACTGGGTATATATCCAAAGAAAATAAAATCGGCACATTGCAGTGTTACCTGCACTCCCATGCTCTTTGCAGCTTTATTTATAATATCCAAGATATGAAATTAACCTAAGTGTCTACCAATGGATGAATAGATCTTAAAATGTGGTATAAATATACAATGGAATACCATTCAGCCTTTAGAAAGAAGGAATTACTATCATTCGCAACAAGATGAACCTGGAAGACATTTATTAAGTAAAATAGGCCAGGCACAGAAAGACAAATACTGCATGATCTACTTATATGTGAACTCTAAAAGAGTTAAACTTGTAGAATTGGAGAGCATAATGATGATTACCAGGGACTGGGTGTGGAGGAGGAGAAAGTTGGGGAGATGCTGGTAAAGGTATACAAAACTTCGGTTAGATAGAAGGAATAAGTTCAAGAGTTCTATTGCACAGCATGATGACTATAGTTAATAACAACATATTATGTTTTTGAAAATTGCTAAGAGAATAGATTTTAAGTGTTCTCACCACAAAAAGCAGGTGAGATAATGCATATGTTAATTACCTTGATTTAGTCATCCTTCAGTGTACACATATTTCAAAACAAGTTGTATGCAATAAATATATACAATTTTTATTTGTTAATTAAAACACATAAATGCTCACAATTTTTTAAACAGGCAAAAAACATGAAAAGATATTTCTTTGAAGAGGCTATACAAATAGAAATTAAGCCCATGAAAATGCACACAACACAGTTAGCTACTAGAGAAATATCAAAACCACAGTGAGCTATCATCACACACCAATCAAAATGGCTATGTTTTTAAAAAACACAAAAATAGTGGTAATAAAATGCTGGTAAAAATGTGGAGAAATAGTATTACTTACAGTATCATTGCAAATGGGAATGTAAAATGGTACATCCACTGTGGGAAACAGTTTGGTAGTTTTTTAAAAAGTATATATATTTAAAATAGGCTTACCATATAATACAGCACTTGGACTCTTGCACAGAGGAAAAAACTTATTTTCAAGCAGAAACTCACACAAAAATGTTTAAAGCAGCTTTATTCATAACAGCCAAACCTATAAACTATGCAAATATCCTTTAATGAGTGAATGGTTAAACAGTGCTGCATTCTGTGATTAAAAAGGAATAGACAATTCATATAGGCAAAAACTTTGATGAACTTCAAAGAAATTATGCTGAATAAAAAAAATCCAATCTCAAAAGGATACACACTACACAATTTCATTTATACAGTATTTGTGAAATGACAGAAATCTACAGATAGAAAACAAGCTAGTTTTTGCCAGTGGCAAGGGAATGGATGCAGAGTTGGCAACTAGAAATGAATTGTACCAGGGATCCCGTGGTGACAGTACTGGAGGTATCTTGATTATGGTATGATATGGTTTGGATCTGTGTCCCCATCCAAACCTCATGTTAAATTATAATCCCCAGTGTTGGAAGTGGGGCCTGGTGGGAGGTGATTCGCTCATGGAGGGGGTTTCTAATGGTTTAGCACCACACCCCTAGTGTTGTCTTGAGATAGAGCTCTCACAATATCTGGTTGTTTAAAAATGTGTGGCACCACCCCCCACTTCCTCTTCTTCCAGCCATGTAAGACATGCCTGCTTCCCCTTTCCCTTCTGCCATGATTGTAAGTTCCTGAGGCCTCCCTGAGCAGATGCCAGCATTATGCTTCCTATACAGCCTATGGAACCAGGAGCAAATTAAACGCCTTTCCTTTATAAATTGCCCAATTTCACGTATTTCCTTTTAGCCGTAAGAGAATGAAGTAACACTTGGTAGTAATTACAAAAATCTGTACAGGAGATACAATTGCATAGAGCTACACACACACACCTACACACACACACACACACACACACACACACACACACACACACAAATAGTTGCATGTTTAACTGGTGAAATCTGAATACCAGATTTATACCAGTGCCAATTTTCTGGTATTAATGGGTACTATAATTATGTTAACATTGGTGAAAGTTGGACAAAGGATGCATGGGACCTTCCTGTGCTTTCTTTGCAATTTTGTAGAAATCTATAATTATTTCTAAATATAAAGTAAAAACAACAAAATATAAAATGATGGCAATTAACTTTGGTGTTAGAACATGAGTAGACACATCAATGAAACGAAATAGAAATTCCAGAAACACATTTTAACATACAAATGATGAAGTAATATATGTTAATAATTTAAAAAGCAGCAACTCAACTTGGTGGAAAGAAAATTGACTGCTCTCTAAAGGTCTTGGGACAAATGACTAGTCATTTACAAAAATAAATCTAGATTCCTACTCAATAGTTAATAGAAATGAACTCCAAGTGGATGAAAAATTAACATACGAACAGAAACTATACAAGTACTAGAAAAAAGTATGACAGATTTTTTTTAATAATCTAAGATGGAATCTGTCTTTCTAAGTAAAATTCAAAAATTTTAAGCTATGAATGCAGAGACATATATTTAATGACAAAAACAATTTTTTTTAAATGCTGGTGGAGTAGTCAGTCTCCAAGATGATCCTTGATAACTCTTGACATTTGGTATTCATACCCTTTTGTAGTCACCTCCCACATACTGTAGCAGGATTGGTCTGTGTGATCAATAGCATTGAAGCAAGAGAAATGGAACTGCTTTGACTGACTGACTGGCTAATGTTAAATCAAACCTACCTTCCTGGTGAGGGATTGAGTGGATTACTTTTCTGTGTGCCTGGCATTGTGGAGGGGCACGAATGTGCCAAAAGAATTGAGTCTATGCTACAGAGGGGAAAGGGAGATGAATTTTGGCAATCAAACAACACTCTTGACTGCAGTCCCATTCTTTCTGCTCCTTTTGTCTCCCCCTATTATTCAAAAGTGTTCGAAGGTTAGAGTTCTTATCAGAGTAGCAGCATACTTGGTGCAGTCCCTCAAATTCCCATTCCAACAACTCCCTAAAAACAGATATCAGTGGACAGTCAAGGTCCTTCTCAACACTTCAAAATTGAGGGTAAAGCCAGTAACATTATTTCTGATAGTATGTTATTCTATTATTTAGTAAGTTAATAAATATTCACATAGTGGCTTATGATATGTGAAACACTATTTTAAGCATTTTTTAATATTAAAATGTTACCAGGACAACCCTGACAAAATAGCTGGAAAAATTATTTTTTCTTATTGTTTCTCTTTAGTCCCTCATTTACAGGCTCAGCTGCTTAAAGAAACCAGACAGTTCAGGTTGGCACCAGGGCTTCATGACCCCTGACCAGATATCGGAGGGAGATCATGTTACAGGATCCTTGGAGTGTGGCTTCGCCAGCCAGAAACTCTGTAGCCAGTGGCATCTTTGCCTGAGTTTTGCTTTCCATGGCAATGACCGGATGACCTGGAAGTTACTGCCTTCTTCCTAGGAATTTCTGCATAAACCACCCCTTAGTTTGCATATAATTAAAAATCCCTGTTCCTACCTCAAGGAAGCCTACATGGAAGCATTTCCTAGAGCTTAACCTCTGGGCCCAGAGAGGTTAAGCAATTTGCCTTAAGTCACACAGCTGTTAAGCAGCAAAGGCAAGATTCACATTTCAGCTTCAAAATCATTGCTCTTTACCACTGAATGCTAGCTGCTGACACCTCTGATCTATTTTTCAAGCTTCAATTTCCTCAATATGCTGTATAAATTCCTGAGGCTGTCTGTCTCCCTAGGGATCATAGAGGCTTCCATGCCTCAGCTATTGTAAAACTGCATATTCTGGCCAAGTCTAAAAATATCTCCCTATATTTGAGTTAATTCAAATGGGAAACTTTTAGAATGGAAAGTATGGGATTTTTTTCCTGTAACTCTAGATGCCTTTGTTCCCTGTAAGAATAAACTTGGAATTCATAAGTAAATTGATTAGCCAACACAAATATGCTCTTAATGATTCTGCTATTTAGTATCCAAGAGAATATTATAAACACCAGCTCTAGGAAGTACGTCCACGTAGGCTACCTTTTTAGAAATAGGCAAAATTCTCACATTTGTACTTTTTAATTAAACTTTATTTTGAGATAGCTGTAGATTCTCATGCAGTCAAAAATAATAATATAGAGAGATCCTGAGACAGGAACAGAGACTTGACTCCAGAGTCAGGGCTTGGACATGGAATCAAATTGAGGACTAGCTAAAATAGACACTGGGGGGGAGCAACTTTCCATAGGACATGGCCACCAGTGTGCCACGTCAATTTGCCATTGCCATGGCAACACCCAGAAGGTACCACCCTTTCCATGGCAATGACCAGATGACCTGGAAGTCACTGCCTTTTTCCTAGGAATTGCTGCATAAACCATCCCCTTAATTTGCATGTAATTAAAAGTCAGTATAAATATGACTGCACAACTGACTTTGAGCTGCTACTCCAGGTAAACTGCCTATGGGGTAGCCCTTCTCCATAAGGAGCAGTACCTGTGGTGCTGCTGCACACTGCCACTTCAGTGAAAGCTGCTGTTTAACACCTCCAGCTCACCCTTGAATTCTTTCCTGGGCAAAGCCAAGAACTCTCCTAGGCTAAGCTCCAATTTTGGTGCTCGTGTGCCCTGCATCAATCCCATCTCCTTTTTACCCAGTTTTCCTCAATTGTAACATCTTGCTAAACTACAGTACAATATACAGCCAAGATACTGACATAGATACAGTCAAAAACCACAATATATCCTTCACCACAAGGATCCCTCAAGTTGTTCTTTTATAGCCACACTCACCTCCCTCTTGTAAACCTCCTCCTTAATGCTTAGTAATACAAATGTATTTTCCATTTCTATAGTTCTGTCATTTCAAAAATGTTACATAAATAGAATCATGTATTTTGTAATTATTTGGATGTTTTCTCTTTATTCAACATAATTGTCTGGCAATTCATCCATGTTGCACTTGCATGAATAGGTTTTTTTTTATTACTAATGTATGAGTTCGTTTTCATGCTGCTGATAAAGACATACCCAAAACCAGAACAAAAGGAGGTTTAACTGGACTTACAGTTTCACCTGGCTGGGGAAGCCTCAGAATCACAGCAGAAGGCAAAAGGCACATCCTACATGGCGGCCACAAGAGAAAAATAAGGAAGAAGCAAAAGTGGAAACCCCTGATAAACCCATCAGATCTCCTGAGACTTATTCACTATCATGAGAATAGCCTGGGAAACACTGGCCCACCTGATTTAATTAACTCCCCCTGGGTCCCTCCCACACCATGTGGGAATTCTGGGAGATACAGTTCAAGTTGAAATTTGGTTGGGGACACAGCCAAACCAAACTCCAAATTTCATGTCCTCACTTTTCAAAACCAATCATGCCTTCCCAACAGTCCCCCAAAGTCTTAACTAATTTCAGCATTAACCCAAAATTCCACTCAAAGTCTTATCTGAGACTAGGCAAGTCCCTTCTGCCTATGAGCCTGTAAAATGAAAAGCAAGCTAGTTACTTCCTAGATACAATGGAGGTACAGGTATTGGGTAAATACAGCCATTTCAAATGGGAGAAATTGGCCAAAACAAAGGCATTACAGGGCCTATGCAAGTCCAAAATCGAGTGGGACAGTCAAATTTTAAAGTTCCAGAATGATCTCCTTTGACCCCAGGTCTCACAGCCAGGTCACACTGATGTGAGAGGTGGGTTCCCATGGTCTTGGGCAGCTCCACCCCTGTGGCTTTGCAGGGTACAGCCTCCCTCTTGGCTGATTTCATAGGCTGGCATTGAGTGCCTGTGGCTTTTCCAGGTTCATGGTGCAAGCTGTTGGTGGATTTACAGTTCTGGGGTCTGGAGGATGGTGGCCCTCCTCTCACAGCTCCACTAGGCAGTGCCCCAGTAGGGACTCTGTGTGGGGGCTCTGATCCCACATTTCCCTTCCACACTGCCCTAGCCAAAGTTCTCCATGAGTGCCCTACCACTGCAGCAAACTTTTGCCTGGGCATCCAGGCATTTCCATACATCTTCTGAAATCTAGGTGGAAGTTCCCAAACCTCAATTCTCTACTTCTGTGCACCTGCAGTTTCAACACCATGTGGAAACTGCCAAGGCTTTGGGCTTCCACTCTCTGAAGTCACAGCTCAAGCTCTATGTTTGCCTCTTTCAGCCATGGCTGGAGCAACTGAGACAGGGCACCAAGTCCCTTAGCTGCACACAGTACAGGGACCCTGAGCGCAGCCCATGAAACCACTTTTTCCTCCTGGTCCTCTAGTCCTGTGATGGGAGGAGCTGCTGTGAAGGTCTCTGACATCACCTGGATACATTTTCCCCATGGTCTTGGGGATTAACATTAGGCTCCTTGCTACTTATGCAAATTTCTGCAGCTGGCTTGAATTTCTCCTCAAAAAATGGGTGTTTCTTCTCTACTGCAGCATCAGGCTGCAAATTTTCTGAACTTTTATGCTCTGTTTCCCTTTTAAAATGGAATGCTTTTAACAGCACATAAGTCACCTTTTGAATGCTTTGCTGCTTAGAAATTTCTTCCACCAGATACCCTAAATCATCTCTCTCAAGTTCAAAGTTCCACAAATCTCTAGTGCAGGGGCAAAACGCCACCAGTCTCTTTGCTAAAACAACAAAAATCACCTTTGCTCCAGTTCCCAACAAGTTTCTTATCTTCATCTGAGACCACCTCAGCCTGGACCTTATTGTTCATGTCACTATCAGCATTTTTGTCAGAGCCATTCAATAAGTCTCTAAGAAGTTCCAAACTTTCCCACATTTTCCTGTCTTCCTGAGCCCTCCAAACTGTTCCAACCTCTGCCTGTTACCCACTTCCAAAGTTGCTTCCACATTTTTGGGTATCTTTTCAGTGACACCCCACTGCACTGGTACCAATTTACTGAATTAGTTCTTTTTCATGCTGCTGATAAAGACATACCCAAAACTGGGAACAAAAAGAGGTTTAATTGGACTTACAGTTCCACATGGCTGGGAAGGCCTCAGAGTCATGGTGGGAAGCAAAAGACACTTCTTACATGGTGGCAGCAAGAGAAAAATGAGAAGAATCAAAAGTGAAAGCCTTTGATAAACCCATCAGATCTCATGACACTTATTCACTATTATGAGAATAGCACGGGAAAGACCAGCTCCCATGCTTCAATTACCTCCAGCTGGGTCCCTCCCACAACCTGTGCGAATTCTGGAAGACACAGTTCAAGTTGAGATTTGGGTGGGGACACAGCCAAACCATATGGACTAAGTACTTTACTATGTACCACTAACCATTCATTTGTTGAAGGACATCTAGGTTATTTCCAATTTAAGGCTGTTACAAATTAGGTTGCTATAAACATTCCTGTAAAGTTTTTTATATAAACTTAAGTATTTGTCTGGGATAAGTGACCAATAGTGCAATTTCTGGGTCATATATAAGTAACATATTTAGATTTTAAGAAACTGCCAAGCTGGTTTCCAGAGTGACTATATCATTTTACATTTCTACCACCAATTTATGAATGTAAATTGGTACATTTGATACTGTCACTGTTTTTTATTGTAGCCATTTCAATAGGTATGTAATGATATGTCACGATGATTTTAATTTGAATTTCACTAATGGGTAATAATGTTGAACATCTTTTCATTGCTAATTTGCCATCTTATATCCTCTTTGCTGAAATATCTCTTCATATCTTTTGCCAATTTTAAGTTGGATTGTTTCAGTTTTTTTTAACTCTTGAATTTGAGAGTCATTTATATACTCTAGATACTGGCTTTTGTTAGATATTTGCTTTTCAAATATTTTCTCTCAGTCTATAGTTCATCTTTGCATCATTTAAGTAAAGTATTTTGCAGAGCTAAATTTTTAAATTCTGATGTTCAATTTATCATTTTGTTTTCATAGAGATCGTGTTTTTGGTAACAAGTCTAAGAACTCTTTGCCTAGCCCTAGATTCGGAAAATTTTCTCCTAGTTTTTTTCTATAGGTTTTATAGTTTTACACTTTACAATAACAGCCATGATCCATTTTAAGTTAATTTTTGTATAAGGTGTCAGACTTAGATTGAGATTTATTGTTTTTCCTATGGATGTCCAATTATCCCACTACCATTGGTTTAAAAGGCTTCCTTTTCTCAACCAAATTGCTTTTGCACTTTGTCAAAAACAGTTGGGGATATCAAGGAAATGGTGAAGCAGGAAGCACCAGGAATCTGTCTGTCCACCTAGGCAACAATTCTACTAGCAGAAACTGTCTGAAGTAACTATTTCTGAATGCTGACGTGTATTTGAATGCTTGCAGCTTCCAGAAGAAAGATCAGCTGCTAAATTGCAGTTAATTTCTATCACTCTTAGCTTTCCTTCAGTGGTGTCTACTACCTCCCAGTCTCCAATTCTGTACCAGGTAGCTGTGAGTATGAAAGCCCATATTCTTAGTATAGCTTTCTGGAGCCTGAGTGGGCAATAAAGACCTTTCCCTACAAATATTGAGTTCTGTGTTCTGATTGCAGATTATGGCTTTTGATTGCTGACATGCAAGTTGGGATATTCAAGTGCAATCACATGTATGAAAGAATTTAGAAAGCCATCACACATGCCCAGAGGAAGATATGATCTCAGAAAATACCTGAGAATACCTTAAGTCCTCACCTCAAACTGAGGCCTGGCACAGAGATACCCTGCAATAATTTTTTTAATAAAACAACAAACCCTATGAAAAGGGGACAATCTGCTTTCCAGAGTTACCACATTATATAATTTAAATATTCAGCTTTCAACAAAAAAATCACAAGACAAACAAAAAATCAGAAAAGTATGGTTCATTCAAAGGAACAAAACAAATCAAAAGACACTAGACTTACTAGACAATAATTTTAAAACAACTGTTTTAAAGATGCTCAAAGATGTAAAAAAGAAAAAAGCATTTTAAAAGACAGGAAAACAAGGTACGAACAAAATGAGAATGTTAATAATAATAGAAAGTATTCTTTTAAATAGCTAAAAAGAAATTCTGAAGCTGAAAGATATAATAACCAAAATGAAAAAGAAATCCTGGAGCTGAAAAGTAAGATAACTGAAATGAAAAATTTACTAGAGGAGCTAAAAAGCAGATTTGAATAGGCAAAAGAAAGAATGAGAATACTTTAAGATGAGACAATTAAAATTATTGAGTCTGAAAAATAGAAAGAAAAAAGAAATGTAAGTAGAGCCTAAGGAACATGTGAGACATCATGAAATAAACCAATATGTCTACCGAGTGAGTTCCAAAAAGAGAAGAGAGAGAAAAGGAGTCAGAAAGAATAGATTTTAAAGTAATGACTGAGAAATTCCCAAATCTGATTAAATATATGAATCTACAAGTCCAAGAAGCTCAACAAACTCCAAGCAGGATAAACTTAAAAAGACCCACAATAGGAAATACTATAATCAAACTATCAAAAACCAAAGACAATGAGAGAATAGCCAGCCATGGTGGCTCACACCTGTAATCCCAGCACTTTGGGAGGCTAAGGTGGGCGAATCACGAGGTCAGGAGATCAAGATCATCCTGGCTAACATGGAGAGAATAATTTTATTTTTTTATTTTTAAGTAACAGCTTTATTGAAATATAATTTGATGTTTTATACATACATTGTAATATAATTACTATAATCAAACTAATTAACATATCCTTCACTTTATGTAGTTATCATTTCATTTCCTTTGGATATGTACCCAGAAGTGGAATTGTTCAATCATATGGTAGCTCTACTTTTAATTTTTTGAGGAATTTCCATACTGTTTTCAATAACAGCTATAACCAATTTACATTTTCACAAACAGTACAAGGGTTCCCTTTTCTCTGTCTTCACCAACACTTGTTATTTTTTGTCTTTTTGAGAATAGCTATCCTAACAGATATGAGGTGATATCTCATTGTTTTTTTAATTTGTATTTTCCTGATGTTTGGTTATACCGAAATATTTTTCATGTGCCTGTTGGCCATTTGTATGTCTTCTTTGGGAAAATGTCTATTCAGTTTCTTTCCTCAAAAGGACAGAATCTGGAATGCACCAAGGGGGAAGCAACTCATAATGTACAAGAATCTTAAATAAGATTACCAGCCAATTTTTTATCAGAAATCTTAGAGAGCAGAAGAAAGTAGATAGATATATTCAAAGTGCTTGAAGAAAAAAAAAAAGTCAAGTCAGAATTCTATTTTCAGCAAAATTGTCCTTCAGAAATGATGGTGAAATTAAGACATACCCAGATGAAGAAAAGCTGGGGGAATTTGTTACTAAAATACCTGCCCTGTAAGAAATGCTGAAGGGAGTCCTTCAGGTTGATATGAAAGGATACTACACAGTAACTTGACAGTTTAAAGAAAAAAAGGTCTTTGGTAATTGTAAATACATGGGCATTTATAAAAGCTAGTATTCTTGTAATTTTGGTTTGTAATTTTACTTTTCATCTTCCACATAATTTAAAATACAGATGCAAAAAAATCACTAATCTATGTTTCTGGGTATACAATATATAAAGATGTAATCTGTGGCATCAATAACAGAAAAGGGGAGCAGACTTGTACTGAAGCAGAATTGTTGTATGCTATTGAAATTAAATTGATATAAATTCAAGTTAGTCTTATAACTTTGCATGTTAAACATGACCACATGAAACACAACCACAAAAAAAACTATAGAACATAGAGAAAAGAAAATAAGAAGGAAGCAAATGTTTAATACAAAAAAATAACTAAATGAAGAAGAAGGCAGTAATGGAGAAACTGAGGAACAAAAAAGCTATAGGCACATAGGAAACAAATTGCAAAAGAGCAGAGGTCTCTCCTTATAAGTAATAACTTCTAGTGTAAGTAGATTAAACTCTCTGGTATGGTTTGAATATAGTTTTCTCCCCCACCAAAACTCATGGTGAGGCTTGATCTTCAATGCAATATTGTTGGGAGGTGAAGCCTACTAGGAAATGTTTGATTCATGGGAGTGGATCCCTCATAAATAGCATGCCATGTCTTGGAAATGAGCTCTCACTCTCATGGGACTGGATCAGTTACCATGAGAGTGGGTTGCTGTAAAGCAAAGCTGCCTCTCATATTTGCACTTTTGCACATGTCTGCCTACTTTCTGCTTCACTATCATATTGTGACACAACATGTGGCCTTCACCAGAAGCCCAGCAGATGCCAGCCAGTTCCACACTTTTGAACTTTCCAGCCATCAGAATCGTGAGCCAAATAAATCTCTTTTCTTTATAGGCTACCTAGCCACAGGTGTTTAGTTATAGCAACACTATAAAAAGACAGAAAATTGGTACTGAGGAGTGAGGTGTTGCTATTCAGATATCTAAAAATGTGGAGTAGCTTTAGAATTGATAATTAGTAGAGGTTGAAAGAGGAACAGGCTAGAAAAAGCCTAAATTCTAATGAAGGCTTAGAAGACAAGAAGAGTAGAGAAAGTCTGGAACTTCTTAGAGATTGGTTAAGTGGTTGTGACCAAAATGCTGATAGAAATAATGGAAAGTAAAGTCCATTCTTATGAGATCTCAGATGGAAATGGAAATATCTTATTGGAAACTGCAGTAAAAGGCACTCTTGTTATACATTTGTAAAAAAAAAAACACAAACAAACAAAAACAAAAAACAACAACAACAACGAAAACAAAACAAAAAACCTTGGATGCATTGTCTCCATCCCCTAGGGCTTTACAGAAGGCAGAATTTAAGAGTGATGAGCTAGTATATCTGGAGGAAGGAATATCTAAGCAGCAAAGCATGCAAGAAGCTGCATGGTTATTTTTAACTGCTTACAATGAGTTACAGGAGCAAAGGATAATCTACAGGCAAAATGTACACTTAAAAGGGAAACAACATAAAAATTTGGAAAATTCTCAGCCTGGACATGTGGTAGAGAATGAAAGAGCATATTTAGGAGAAGAATCCAACGGTGCAGCTGAGCAACTGGTTGTTAAAGGGATTACTACTGATAGAAAAAAAGCCAATTGCTAATTGTGAAGACAATGGGAAAAAGGCCCCAAAAGTATTTCAGAAATCTTAGAGGTTGCCCCTCTCACCACAGACCCAGAGGCATAAGAGGACAGAATGGCTTTGGGAGATGGGCCTGGGGCACCTTCCATAGATTTGCTGCCCAGGGTTGCCTTGGGATGCTGCTCCCCATATCTTGGCCATTCTGGCTACTCCAGCAATGGCACAAGCAGCCCCAGATATGGCTTAGGCCACCACTCTAAAGGGTGCATAAAGCCTTGGAAACATCTACATCCGTGTGGTGCTAATTTCGCAGGTGTGCATAATGCAAGAGCAGTGGAGGCATGGCTGCCTCCACCAGTATTTCAAAGGATGCTGCAGAAAGCCTGGGTGCCCAGGCAGAAGCTTCCCACCAGGGATAAAGCTGCCACAGAAAGTCCTTACCAAGGCAACGCCTAGTGGAAATGTGGGAGTGGGGCCACTGCCCTCAAGACCCCAGAATGCCACCAGCAGCATTCAATGCCTACTGGGAAAAGCTACAGGCACTGGACTCCAAGGTGTACAAGCAGCCACATAAGCTGCACCCAGCAAAGCCATAGGGGTAGGGCTGCCTGAGGCACTGGGGGCCCAACTCCCATCTCAGTATGTCCATCAGGTGGCACATGAAGTGAAAACTTATTTTAGAGCTTTAAGATTTAACATCTACCTGCTGGGTTTCAAATTTGCTTTGGGCCAGTTACTCCTTTCTTTGGGCCTTTTACCCCTTTTTGAAGTGGGACTGTTAACCCAATATCTATGCTACCATTGTATCTTGAAAGTAAATAACTTGATTTTCTATTTTATAGGCTCACAGGTGGAAGGAACTAGCCTTGAGTCTCAGATGAGACTTTGGACTTTGGACTTTTAAGTTGGTCCTTGAATGAGTTAAAACTTTGGGTACTATTGGGATCGGATGAATGTGTTTTCCATTTTAAGAAGAATGTAAGTTTTTTGGGGGTGAGGGCAAATGCATTGGTTTAAATATGATATGTTCCATATTCATATCAATGCAGCAGTGCTGGGAGGTGAGGAATAGCAGGTAGTGTTTGGGTCAGGGGTGCAGATCACTCATTAATGGGTGAATGCTGTCTTGCAGGAATGAGTTCTCACTCTTGTGTGACTGAATTAGTTACCACGACAGGGGATTGTTATAAGGTGAGGCTGCCTCTTATGTTTACCTTCTTCGCACATGCCTGTCTATCCTTCTGCTTCTCTACCATGTTATTATGCCGCACAAGGCCCTCACCAGAAGTCAAACAAATTCTGGCACGATGTACTTGGACTTTTCAGCCACCACAGTTATAAGCCAAATAAATCTCTTTTCTTTATAAATCATTCAACCTCAGGTATTCTGTTGTAGCAACACTAAATAGACTAAGACAATCTCCAATCAAAAGACAAAAAATGGCAGAATGGAATAAAAAATAATCCAACTATATGCTGTCTACAAAAGACTCACTTTAAAACTGAAGATGTAAATAGTTTGAAAGCGAAAGGATGAGAAAAGATACTCCATGAAAATAGTTATCAAAAGAGAGCTAGGGCAGCTACACTAATATCACAAAACATAGATGTTAAATTTTTAAGGTTTACAAGAGAAAAATGAGGACATTGTATGATAAAGCAAGAAGATATAACCATGTTAAACATTTTGTGCACCTAATAATAGACTGTGAAAACATATGAAGCCAAAATTGACAGAAATGAAGGAAGATATAAATTGTTCTACTTAATAGTTGTAAACTGCAATAATGCATTTTCTATGATGGATAAAACAGACAAGAGATAGATAAGGAAACAGAGTGATTGAACAACACAATAAACCAACTACAGCTAACAGACATATACAGACATATACAGAGCCAACAACAAAAGCAGAATACACATTCTCCTCAAATGCCCATGAACATTATCTAGAATAAACCATATGCCAAGTCTCTATAGATTTTAAAATATAAATACCATATGAAGTATCTCCTCCAACTACCTCAGGATGAAGTTAGGAATCGATAACAAGAAAAATGGAAAATATATGAACAAGTTAAACAACACACTATTAAACAACTAAAGGATTAAAGAAGAAATCACAAAGGAATTAGAAAATACTTTGAGATGAATAAAAAGAACAATGTAACATACCAAAATGCATGGGATGCAGTGAACACAGTCTTCAGAGAGAAATTTATAGCTGTAAATGTCTACATTGAAAAAGAAGAAAGACTTCTCAAAATATTCCAAATAGTTGAAGAGGAAGGAAAGCTTCTTAACTCATTCTAAGGCCAGTATTACTCTAATATCAAAGCCAAACAAAGACACTGCAAGAAAAGAAAACTACCGACCAATATCTCTTATCAATATTGATGCAAAAATTTTCAACAAAACACTAGCAGATCGAATTCAACAGCACACTACAAGAATTATACACCACTTCCAAGTGGGATTTATTCCTGGAAGGATAGTTCAACAAATGAAAACCATCCATATAATATGCCACATTAACAGAATAAAGCAGGGAAAAACACCTCATGATCATCTCAAATGATGCAGAAAAAGCATTAGTGAAATTTAACATACTTTTATGATGAAAACAAACACTTAACAAACTAGAAATAGAAAAAACCTACCACAATATAATAAAGGCCGTGTGTTAAAAGCCCACAACTAACATCACACTCAATGGTAAATAACTGACAGCTTTTCCTCTAAGATCAGGAACAAGGCAAAGATGTCCATTTTTACCACTTCTATTTAACATAGTATTGAAAATCATAGCCAGAGTAATTAAGCACTAGAAAGACATAAAGGGCATCTAAATCAGAAAGGAAGAAGTAAAATTATCTCTGTTCTCTGACGTTATATGTATACAAAATCCTAAGGATTTTACAAAAAAAAAAAAGTTAGAACTAATAAATGAATTTAACAAAGTTACAGGATACAAAATCAATATGCAAATACCGGTTGCTTTTTTTGTTTTCTTTTTTTGTGGGAGGAGATAGGCTCTTGCTCTGTCAGTCAGACTGGAGTGCAGTGGTGTGAGCACAGTTGACTGCAGCCTTGAACTCCCAGGCTCAAGCAATCCTCCCACATCAGCCTCCTTGGTAGCTGGAACAACAGGCACACACAACCACGCCTAGCCCATTTTTAAAATTTTTTGTAGAGACAGGGTCTCATTCTGTTGCCCACGCTTGTCTCAAACTCCTGCCTTCACACAATCCTCCTGCCTCGGCCTCTAAAAGTGCTGAGATTACAGGCATGAACCACTGTGCCTGACCTCAGCTGCATTTTTATATACTAACAATAAACAATCCAAAAAGGAAATTAAGACACAACTCCAACAACATCAAAAATAATAAAATACTTAAGAATAAAAAACCTAGGAGGCAAAAAAATTGTACGCTAAAATTAGAACACGTTGTTGAAAGAAATTAAAGAAAACACAAATAAATGGAGAGACATTCCATTTTTATAAATGGAAGACTTAGTATTGTTAAGATGTCAATACAACCCAAAGCAATCTACAGACTCAATACAATCCCTATCAAAATTCCAGTGAGGCTGGATGCAGTGGCGCATACTTGTATTCTCAGCATTTTGGGAGGCTGAGATGGGAGGGTCACTTGGGCCCAGGAGTTCAAGACTAGCCTAGGCAATATAGAGATAATGTGTTTCTACAAACAAACAAATAGCTGAGTTTGGTGGCATGCACCTGGTATCCCAGCTACTCGGGAGGCTGAGATGGGAGAACTGCTTGAGCCCATGAAGTTGAGGCTGCAATGAGCCGTGATTGTGCCACTGCACTCCAGCCTGGGTGACAGAGCAAGACTCTGTCTTAAAATAAATAAAATACAATAAAATCCTAGATATATTTTTTGGAGATACAGAAAAATCCATCCTAAATTTGTATGGAATCTCAAGAGATCCCAAATAAGCAAAACAACAATGAAAAAGAACAAAGTTGTAGGTCTTAAATATCCTGGTTTTAAAACTTACTACAAAGCTATCAGCAACCAAAACAGTATGGTATGAGCATAAACACAGACATACTGACAAATGGAATAGAATAGATACCCCAGAAATAAACTCTCGCATATACGGTCAAATGACTTTCAACAGGGTGCCAAGAATATTCAGTGGGGAAAAGATAGTCTGTTTAACAAATGATATTGAAAAACTAGATATCCATACATAAATAATGAAGTTAGATCATTACAATATATACAAAAAATAATTCAAAATTGATCAAAGACTTAAACATAAGAACTAAAATTACCAAAAATCCTAGTATATAGGAAAAAAGCTTAATTACATTGGATGTGTCAATAATTCTTGGATATGACACCAAAAGCACAGGCAACAAAAGAATAAAGATAAATTACAGTACATCGAAGTTTAAAATTTCTATACCTCAAAGGTCACAATCAACAGTGAAAAGACAACTCATGGAATGAGAGAAGATATTTGCAAATTGTATATCTGATAAGGAATTAATATCCAGAATATATATATAACTCTTACAATTTAACATAAAATGAACAATGCAATTTAAAAATGAGCAAATAATTTAAATAGGCATTTCTCCCAAGAAGAATAATTAGGGAAATGCAAATTAAAACCTCAATAAGACCACTTCATTAATGAGAATGGCTATTATAAAAAAAATGAAAACAAAACAGAAATTAACAAACATTGGCAAGAATGAGAAGAAACTAGAACCCTTTTGCATTGTTGGTGGGAATGTAAAATGGCACAGCAGCTACTGAAAATAATATGGAAAGTTCTCCAAAAACTGAACATAGAATTACCTTGTGATCCAGTAGTTCCACTTCTGGATATTACAAGACAGTCCTCAGACAGCCTTGGCCAACCAAGCTTTTTCCCTCTTCTTGTTCTCAGAATAACTGTAGAATGTGTGCTGGGAATGCAACATCTTGAGATAGGGAGGGAAGGAAATTCCACAAGATGGACGAATCTTGACATTATGCCAAGTGAAATAAGCCAGACACAAAAAGACAAATTTTGTATGATCTGCTTATATGAGGTACCTAAAGTAGTCAAATTCATAGAGACGGAAGGTAGAATGGCGGTTGCCAGGGGCTGGGAGAGGGGAAAGTGAGAAGCTGTTTAATGAGCTCAGAGGTTCAGCTGGCAAAGATGAAAAAGTTTGGGAGATGGATGGTGATGGTTGCACAAGGTCAAGGTGCTAAATGTCACTGAACTGTACAGTTAAAAATGGTAAAATAGGTTTTGTTATGTTTATTTTTGCCACAATGAAAACAGAGAGATTTTATAAAGGGTGACTAAATTAAGTCACTATATAGTAAATGAACACACACAAAAAAGAAAGGGAGGCACCTCCTTACTGCCAGGCAGGGGTGGAAGTCCAGGCTCATCACAAGGTCTCCACTGACACCCAAGAACCACCAGTGATGAAAGTTTCTGCGCCCTACTCGGGCTTCTCTGACACCACTCCTGGGAGGGGTAGAGTCACTTCGATGATACTGGCTCACAAGGGTGGAAGTATAGGCTCTCCACTCCTGTCATGTTAGCATAGGTGGGAATGGGCCCACAGTTTTTTCTGTAGTGTTTGGTTGGAGTAGAGTTGTTATTGTTTGAAAGTTTTCTGTCTTGGTTGGCTGTCCTTTTTCTCACCCTTTGGCGAGAGCACAGGCTATTATTGAGGCCTTTTTATCTGCACCCATGGGTGTTACAGGTTGCATGGAGTTTTCCGTTCCAAGTGTAGAATATACAAGAACAACAACAAAACAACCCAGGGAACTCAGCACCATGTTGTTTTTTAGATATGGAGATTCCTATCTGGTCTTCCTTCTTTTCTCCACATTTCAGTCTGCTTGTGATTATCGTATCCAGGGTTTTTAGTTGCATTTTGTAAGAATAGAAAGAAGTATATCTACTCTGTCTTCCCAGAAGCAGAAGCCCATCTCACATTTAGATTTCTGATGTCCTTATAAAAATCTTGGACTGGTAAATATGGGGGTTTTAAGTTTTAGGGTTCCCTTCTCCCCATAATATCCAGGTAATTCTCTCTGAGCTGGGAAATATTGCATTTGGAACAGAATCATTTATTGTTTAAACTGGGCCCTGTATCTTTTAGCAGCATATCAGTTAAGCAGTTCAAGTTTTTGCCACTGCCAAAGCAAAATTTAGATCCACCTGGGGGAGGCCCTGCTTACTCCACCCAGTCACCTGGAGCTTGTCATTGACTCATTCCCTTGAGCCAAAGTCTTCCTTTGCTTTCAAAATCTCCTCACATTTAAAACTCACCAGAATTGAGCCTGGGTCTGTGTAAGACTCAGTATTTAATCCCCAGAGGCCATAACCTCAGGCCTTGTGATGGAATCAGACCAGATTTTAATAACAAAGAACACTGAAAATTACAGTAGCCGCGTGTCTAGTATCACATGACATAGCTTCCTGAAATCTTGACTTCCATATTTCCCTATGGCTCTACCAGTCCTGGTAGAACTTTTGTATTGCCTGAGTTGACTTTTTTATTTGATGGGGGTCTAAATCAGCATAATGAAATGCTAGAATGGGGCATTCCCCATATAGATGTTAGGGGTTTTTTAAGAACTAAGGGGTCATTTCCTAGACAGCTGCAACTTGCTGACATGTTCTGGGGTGGTTTCCCAGACAGCTGCAACATGCTGACATGTTCCCATTTACCCTCCCTAGCAGCAGAAAGATAGCCATGAATGCCAGTTTAAATACTTTAACTTTGTGTTGGGTATCTCTACTCTTGGGAGTGGTGCTTGGGTACTCCCTGTTCCAAAACGACCTCAACTCCCTGGGTAATCAATATATGCACCTGCTTCTGCAGCCTGAATCAGAGTCTTTGTGCTTATACTTGCACATTTTCCTGATCATTCTCAGTCCTGGGGCAAGACACAAGTTCCTGTTAGTGCAAAGGAACATTAGAACATTGATGATTTAGGATATTACTAAATTGTGGTCATGAATATGATCCAGTTATAGTCACTAACTGCACCCTGGCTCTCTCCATATGCACTGTAGGCTGATGGCCAGACCTAGCATACAGCTGGGAGATGTCCAGCATGACCATCACCCACCTGCCAAATGTACCACAGATTCTAGGCTGATCCTTCACAGGCTGTGCTAGAACTAGAGATACCAGCCCACTTCGCTCTTTGAAAATCATTCTATGTCAGTATTAACAACCTTTCTATGTCAGTATCAGTGATCAGTCATATGGGGTACAGGACAACAGTGAGATGCACCATTGGAGGCCAGACACATTAGACAGAAAGTCTGCCACCTGCAGTACTGCTGGAGGTCCTAGGAAAGATTACTTTTCCAATCAAAGGTCCCCAAGGGCCTGAGAAAAGCGTTGTTTCACATTTGATTGGATTTGCTGCCTGAAGGTCCAGTCTCCCCGCTCCGGTAGGCATGACAGATCTGTTGAACATGGCTCACTGCCAAGGGACGTTACCTCAGGACTCTTCCCATTCTGCAGGCAATTTCCTCCAGACTGGAGACATGAAGGAAACACAGCAGGGAATGCATAAAATTTCTCAGAGGACTGCAAAATTTAAAGTATGAGAAGTCCTGCCTAAGCTAATGTCAGAATCTTCACCCACTAGTGTGTATGTAGTTAGTTACATGGGTTCCCCTTCTTTTTATTCTTTTGAACCTCTGGGTCCTATGGTACCAGAGGATAGAAAACTATCAGATGCCCACTTCAGTGACCAGTGCCCGCCCTTCCCCTTTTGCCAAAGGCTTCACAGATGAGCTCTCCTGCTTTCCCAGGTGTGAGATCTCCCTGCTCTGAGGATATATCAGTCCCTGCCCTGACACCTGCCCATTCTTCTGGGTGAAAAAAGCCTCACTCAACCTGGGAAAGCTCGAAGCTGGGAGGGATACAAGACACCTATGGAGGAAAGGGTATCTGTGGAGTTGAAAGATGTTGGAAGAATCCCTTTACTGCAAACTGAAAGATACCCCAAGATTTCTGATTTCCCCAGCGGGATGTCCTCTCCAAAGCATGCAGAATGGTCTGGAGAACAGAAGCCACAGCAGCTCTGAAATCTGAGAAATCCTATGTTCTCAGCTTGGTTAATAAACTGGCAAAAGCTCACCATGTTTCCCCTCATGGCTTAAAATTCTAACATAATTAACAAAGAAAAGAGCCAGCTTTTACCATCCACTACAAAAGTAATATTTTTCTGGAACCTGTCCTTTGAAAATATAATTGACCATCTCTATCCTGCCTTGTCTTTGCTGCTGTACAGAAATAGGCTAGTGGCTCTTATCTGATTTCCCTGGATCACATCTGAAAGTGTTTGAACCTCCAAAATTGCCTGAAAAAAAAAAACCTTTCACCTTTGTGTTTGTAGTATTTGAGAGGATAAAGTGTCCATATATTATAACACAATCTCAAAGGACCATGTTCAGAATCATGAGCCATGTTTCCAGATAGTACCAAATTTGGAGTCCATCTGCTGCTGGCTAGACACATGTCTTATAGTTTAAGCCTTGGTTCTTGTTTGAAATATTCCAGTAAAATCATGTATTCTCTTCTTCTAGTCCTGCAATTTAAAGGGAATAAATTGCAGGACTAGAAGATTCTTGGTCACAGAATCTTGTTATTTCTCAAACATTCCTTTGACTTAAAACATTTTCATCTTTACTTCTGATTGAAAGCTTTCTGGGAACATTTACTTGCCCACAGTTCTAGAGGGTGAAACAACAAAGGTATTACAAGATAAAATGCATATGGATATGATTTCTTCAGTACCCTCTCTTCTCGCGCTCATGCAGCAAGGCAAGCCTGGAGTGTGTACCCTCACATGCTGTCCTTCCTGCTTCTGCTTCCCCACAGACTCCAAACATAAACACATCAGCAGAGAAAGGTTTTACCTAGTAGCCTAGGCAAGTTCTGGTTTGCTTCATCTCTTATGCTCACATCTTTATTCCAGGGGTAGAATGACTGAGGGAGAAGAAGTTCGTCAAGTCATGAAGGTCTGCAGACTAGACTAAAAAGCTACCTGTAAAATCTGGGTCTGAAATTGCTAGTGAAAAAGTGTTAATTTGCATTGTTTATTCTTTGGTCAGTATTCCTTTCTGGAGTGACTGACTGAAGATAATCAAGGTATTACATTTTGCCTGACCTAAATATCTTATTCTCACCTGAGCACACCTAAATATCTTATTCTCACCTGAGCACCCCACACACTGGCAGCACTGGGTGGGAATGGGCAGATTCCAACATGAGGAAATAAAAGCTTTTGATGGGAAGGAGCTCCTAAACTGGTGTAATCTCTTTTACCCCATTGAGGACTATACTGGATATTCTCCATTAGAGCCACCCCATTCCACTCCCCCACCACATCCATTCTCTGTCATCCTCTGCTGCTCTGTGCTCTAGGAGGCTATGCCCTGTGGACTGCATCAGTCAGCCTCTCTGGCTTACAGTTTGGCTCTATCAATAGGAGGCACCGATGAGGGACCATGAAGGAAAGAGGTCAAGGTATTTCCCCCCTTCCCACTCTCCCACCACCTGTTGGCTTAGCTTGGTGCCTTTTCTCTGGCAGGAGCAATGCCCTCCACAATCACAATTCCACCCGGTGGCCCCTCCAGTTCTCACTGGGCTTTTGTAGCAGTCCTTCCTCTCCTTGCTCCTTCAGCTGTGAAGGTGGTGACAGCTTTCCACTGTGGCTGGTCTCTGGATGGCTCACTGTCTGTAGTCTATTATTTAAGTCCTGTCCACATCATTCTAGGTAGTTCTTTCATTAAAGTCATTTTTTATTCACTAGGGTGGATTCTATTTCCAGCCTGTTACAAGGGGTCTCTTCCAAAATTTATTCTTGAACTTTGGACCTGATCTCTCCTGAGCATGTTAAGGCCCTTTAAATCACTGCACTGTAGTTTGGAGCTAAAGCTTCAGGTAGCCATAGGGTGTGCATATTACCTCTTCCTTTCTGAATGTATCTGGCTAGAGCATCTCATGGGCAGAGGTGACTTGAGTTGGGCAAGATTTGTGTCTTCCTGAGTCCCCGAACCATACACACCTCTAATATCATACCAATCCCATCATCGTTTCTGACAAATGCCTGCTTGTCTCTTGATGTAGTCTGAGTAGACCTCTGAAGAGCAGCATTGATATGGTGTTGACATGGTGTCACAATATTAGGAACTGTGTAACAAATCATGCGTCTTGAGTAGTAAAGGGGTTTTCCCTTTAAAGCAGACCAAGTAAGTGACTCGAATCTCAGAAGGCCCAAAACTCAGCATTCTCCACAAAGTCAAAATGAGTTGGAAAGCTTAAAAATAGGATAAAGACACTTGACGCTTTATGGAGCATTTCTGATCGATACACAAACATCTGAGCAAGTCTGTAAAGGAGAAACAAATTACTTTCTCTTTATCCATGGGGGTGGAGACAATGCTGACTGACACAGAGCTTTTCTACTTCCATTTTTCTATTTTATATAATCCCTACTAAACCACAGGGCCAAATCCTGGCTTCACGGTCCATGCAGACAGACAGCTGCCCTAAGGACCTGAGCTGCACCTGACAGTTGCTGGTAGAACTTCTTGCCTTAGCCCTCATGCTGCTCTGGACACTACTTCTGGTCGTTGGTGGGTAGAATGCTAGAGCAGGACTGAGGTGGGCAGAATTACCTGTCCCTGGGCATCCTGGAAGCTATTCTTGAGCGCATTCTTTCTGCTGGGATCAGTAGGGTGGGCTTCAGCTCCTAACTCAGTATCAACAGATACTATGCAAATGGGTATTAAGCAGAGCAGGGTTCCTAGGAAAAACAAAGCACTCTGAATCTCTTTACTAAATATTGACTACTTTTCTTTTGTTTAACATCCATTTCTGCTTTGATCTCTCAGAAAACTGGAAAATTTATTAAAAGGACATGAAAGAAATTTTCAGTTAGGGTGAATTCTAGGTCCATCCCACATAAATTCTACTCTGCCCTAACCCCCATTTCCACTCTAAGCTACTACATTTCTGGCTGAACTCTTACCTCCCTATACTTAGATTTTAGAGAGGCTTCAAGTCTTGCTAACCATAGATGAGATCATGGCTTCTGCTGATAAATATGTCTCTCTTATATGGACTCAAACATAATATTAGGCCTAGAATAGGAATGGAGGGATAAATGGTGTCAATGAAATATGAGAGGACACCTTCATTTCCTTCATGGGCCTTCTGGGCTTCACGTTGCCCCCAGGCAGGCAATGTATCTCAGACAAAATGGGAAACTTTAAAAAGAGAAGATGAGGCTGGGCACAGTAGCTCATGCCTGTAATCCCAGCACTTTGGGAGGCCGAGGCGGGCAGATCACAAGGTCAAGAAATTGAGATCATCCTAGCCAACATGGTGAATCCCCATCTCTACTAAAAATACAAAAATTAGCCAGGCACAGTGGCATGTGTCTATAGTCCCAGCTACATGGGAGGCTGAGGCAGGAGAATTGCTTGAACCCAGGAGGCGGAGGTTGCAGTGAGGTCCGCAGGAGTGTTGTTTGTTATTGATGGAAGGAAGAAAGAAAAGAAGGAAGGAAGAAGGAAGAGAAGGAGGGGAAAAGAATAGAGGAAATAAGGGAAGTAGGATACGAGGGAAGAAATAGTGGGAGGAGGGGAGAAGAAACAGAAACAAAGTTGGGCAGTGATAATTGTTGGAAAATTCTCAAAGGGCTACAACTTTTTAAAGAGAGTAAGAATCCTGGTCCTGTGGTAATCTCTCTGACTCTGTTCCCTCATCGCTCCTGTCACCGTCCAGTCAGGTGAGTGGCTCTTCTCTTTGTTCTTTTAGATCCCTAGGAATCACACTCACTCTGCTAGGTATGAGAGGTACTTCCAGTTCCAGCCTCTTGGCTGAGGGCTGCGGGGATTTGGGCCAGAACTAGGGTGAAAAGAGTTGGAGTCCAGTGCCTTACTCACCTCCCTCTAGTCCTGGCCATGGCAGGGACACTCCAGTATCACATTCATCTCCGCTTTGCCACCTCCCTGCTTGATGGGCAAGAAGACCATGCCCTGACTCTCTCAAGGCAATGAATCATCCCTTTGCTATTGAGCCCTGGGACAGAAAAGGAGAAGATAAGTATGAAGGGAAAGTAAACCATTCTCCTGGTTCCGGCCGCAGGTGCTCATAGGCCCCCAATGGAAGTACTGGAGGCAATGATGGGAAACATATTTATACTAGAGTGGCAACTAGAGAGCGAAGGAGATGCTCTGCATTAAATAAGAATGCCCCTGGATCTTTTACTTGGATTATAAACTATCAAATGCCTAACTTGTTTTGCTTTTTTATTGGAATTCTAATATAATACAGAAAGCTTGGTTTTATATTAGATTGGAATGTTATATCTTTTTCTTTAATCATATATTTAATCAATCTATACTAGGGAAGGGAGGTGAAGCTTGTGTACCTAGCTTGTAATTTTAAGCAAGAGTGTTTTTAAAGTGGCTGGGGGAGAGTGGTCTCTGGAGCAGTGTCATGAGATCCAGCAAACTCCCTGAAATTATGACGAAATGTGTGTATATGCACAATTGTGCCTTCCACTAGGGAATGAGCCTATAAGTAAATGTCAAAAGTTAAGGGCCACTTATCCAGGCAATTATAATCAAATCCTTGTTCCAGACTCAGTAATGCCTGGTGCCAGCATTTCTTCTCTATCTCTAGTCCTGTTGTTATTATCAACTTGGTCACAAAAATCTCATTCCTCAAATATTTCTTGAATCAAACTGATTGCATCTTCCTCATCTTCACTGACAATCTTGCCCAGTCTCAATATAAAGGGAGAGAACATTTGGCCTCCAAGAGGCTTTCTCGTCATCAATACTTATGGCTTCTACTGTCCACACCTACTTTCTATTCTAATGGTAGAACTTTCAAAGTGGTTAAAGGGTGTAGAACAGTTGTCTTTAAACTTACCTGAACACTTGTGCTATTGGGAACAAAAATTCTGAGCATGTACCTCCAATGTATTATACATACACTGATATAAATCCTATATTGAAATGTTGTGAATGTGGCAAAATATGCACAAAAATAGGAAACTTTTAAGATTAAGAAGTGTTTAATATAATCCAGAAATTCTCAATGTTTTCTCCCCACTTCCTTATGGATCCCATTTTGAGGACTGTGGATGTAGATCTGGTGAGAGGACGGCCTCTCTTCTGAAACAGGACCCTGGGAACCGCCCCTCCTCCATGGTCTCATGGCTACAGGGATAGGCTGGGAAGACAATCTAAACAACTCTCATGCCCTTTTTCTGTATTCCATTCTTCCATGTATGACACTATCTTTCATTACACTGAAGGTAATGATCGAAGGTTCAGGCCTGGGGTCAGGGTTTTAATAAGAACGACAAACATTTTTTTCCTGAAATCTAGCCCAATATAGTACAATTCCAAATTAAGACCCAAACTTGAATTCCTAGCTGTATTTCCAAATGAAAAATTTCCCCAAGCCCAGCCCTGCAGCCTCGGTCATAGAGCAGCATGGCGGCTGGCTCTCCTTTCCTTCTGCACAATCTTTTAGAGAACAGTCTACAAGCTTTTTCCTATTCTATTGTGGGTTTTTCCCCTACTAGGGGCAGATCCAAAACACCCAACTGCTCATTAGCTTTCTAGCGACCAGTATCTTCCAAGAGGAGGCAATGACCCGAACAAGCAGAGGAGCCCACATCCTTTCTCACAGGGATCATCCAGGCCCAAAAACAATTCCCAGAAGCCTCTGATAAAAGCCTTCAAGTGGGCAACTCTAGAGTTTGAAGACGTAGATTCAGGGCTGATGTCTCAGTGGCCCAGTTTGTTTCTCCTAGGGTAAATGACAAAGGGCAGGTCCTTGAATTTTACACTGGTCAGAGCCTCTAAGGAAGGAGAGATGCAGAGAAAGTTAATCATGGTCCCATTAGGACTTAAAGTAACCTCAAATGGATGTAAGGAGATGTAAGTGGGATTGTTTTAAAATCCATACTTAGTCCAGAAAACTATTGGCACCTGGAAAAATGACATCAAAACCCTTAACAGACATAAAATGAACAGGATGTTTAGAGGGAAACTAAGTGGAATAAAGTCACCTTTGCAGAGCAGGGAAGCTAACAGGGCCAGTAGGTCCCAGGACAACTGTGGATACCCAGATTCCTGACTCATGTACAGCACTATCCCCTTCCCTTATGAACAGAAGTTAAAGTGCTGGGTCAGGGAGCAGCATCATCACTACAGGCATCTTTGTATCTTTTGTAGACTGGCTGATCATTTACATGCCACACAATGCCTATGAAGAAGACCGTGTGGTTGTGAGGTGCTTGGAAAAAATAAAGACATAAAAAGACTAATGTACTACAAGGATGAATCTCAGATATCTACCTACCATAGTACCTCAAGCTATACCATTTCAAATGCAAGACCCAGTGACAGCGGCTCTTATTATTGTAAGGAAGATAGGAAACTTTTCTTATTTGTAGATATGACAGAAGAAACAAGATCAATATGGCTCACTGTCCAAGGTGAGGGCTCACTTTTCAAATGGATGAGACTGGAAAGGAGTAGGGCCTGTGTAGGCCCTGAGGGTACAGGACAGAGGAGACAACACAGGAGGGGGAAGTGAGAGGTGGGTTCTGTGTCCTGCTTGTCTGGGCTAAGAAAACAAGTCTTTTCTCAACAAGAACTCCCCATCGCACTGACAGGTGGTCTCTGTTTAATTCTTCCCTCTAGAGTTGTTTCCAGCACCTATGCTAACAGCCAGACCCTCCACTCTGCTCTAGCTCTCAGAAAGGAGCTCAGTGACCCTGTCCTGTGATATTCGGCTCCCTTTTGATCTCAGCAATATGGAAAGAAGACTCAGGATATTACTGGTGTGAGGCAATGACAGCATCTCACAGTGTCTGGAAGCATCTCACAGTATCTGGAATCCTATATACAAGTACAGAGTTAGTAAGAGTGGACTGGGTTGCTAGGCCTGGGTTGGGCAGGGAAGAACCGTGGCACCTGGCCAGACTTTGGACTCTTCTTTCCAGTGTGCTTCCCCTATCCCTGTGGGTGTGGGGGCTACAATGACTGATCTGCACCCTTTTCTATTTATTTCTACAGTGGCATCATTTCCCAATAGCTTTGCTCTCCCTGTCAGAAAAACAATAATAATCTCTGGAGCATTTACTGTGCAACTGGCACTGAGATATCTCAGTGAACCAAAAGATAAATAAATCATGGTCTCTGTCTGCAAGGAGTGATGCCCAACCAGGAGGCACACTTGACCTAAGTAGAGCAATGAAGGAATGACATAATAATAATAATAGAAATTACAATTAACAATTCCAGCCTTTATAAAAGGCTTAAATGCCAGGTCTGAACCCAAGCTGTTATTCTCAGTTCTGGAATAACCCCTTTGACATTCATAAATATCTAGAGAGGAGAAGATTTAAGGAAAGTTTACAGCTGTACATGGCACTGTTCAGAGCAGTTTAACATTTAGTCCTAGTAGCAACCCTATGATATTCTACAACACTATGAGTATTACAAATAGCACCTGTAAAGTAGGTAGTATTATTATCTCCATTTTACAGATGAGGAAAGAGAAAGCACCGAGCTGTTAAGTGGCTTGCCCAAGGTAACTCAACACATAGAGCTGGAATATGAACCTGGTCACTCAGGTATGTGCTTTTAACTACCTTGCTATACTGCCTATCTCAACCACGCCAGTGAAGAGTGGTACCAATAATAGCTACCATTTGCTGGATTTATCCAAAGCGAGGGGTACCTGTATCACATTTCATCTCCATGAGAACTCTGTAAGGTTGGCATGATTATTCACATTTTATATTTGAGAAAACTGAGAACCAGAAACAGTAATTGACTTACCAAGATTGAGACCCAGAGATAGAGATAGTAATGGAGTCCATCCCCCTAGCCTGTGCTCTTCCTCCCACTCCTGCTGCCCATGTACATCTGGAAATCAGGAGAGGATGAGATTTCGGTGGGCTGCTGTCATTCCAGAGGACAAAAGAATGTGGAGGAGGTGCAGGGTAGGATTGTTATGGAGCATCAAACAGCAAGGTGGTCCTGCGTAATGCTCCTCAGGGTGCTGTCTAGCTATTAAAAACACTCAGGCAAGTGAGGTGGACCCTCTACCCAAACATTTAGTTCCACCAACCCCACTTGCCTTAATGCCCAGCAGGTGATACCGGGATACCGGCTTCCACCCAGCCCTGCCCTCCTTCATACCTGGCCCCCGCCTGTGGTCTCATTTTTACATAGGGATCCCTGTGTCTGGGGTGCTCCTGGAGACCCAGCACTCAGGGGCCAGGCGGTTAAGGGGAGACGCTGGTCCTTTACTGCTCTGTGGCTGAAGGCACAGGGGACACTACGTTCTCCTGGCACCGAGAGGACACGCAGGAGAGTCTGGGGAGGAAAACTCAGCGTTCCCCAAGAGCAGAGCTGGAGCTCCCTGCCATCAGAGAGAGCCATGCAGGGGGATACTACTGTACAGCGGACAACAGCTAGGGCCCCGTCCAGAGCGCGCTGCTGAATATCACTGTGAGAGGTGAGCGGTGCGGTCTGAATAGGCGAACCGGCGGCTCCTTGCTGGGGTCAGTTTCCTTCTGTAGCAGCGAGGATGCTCCAAGGTGACGACAAGGAACAGGGCGTGAGGACAGTAAGAGGCCCTATGGGAACTGTAGGCTTGTGATGGGGGAGGTGGTGGCAGCAGCAGGGTGGCAAAGGAGCTAGAGGAGGGTGAGAAGGTGGACGCGGGGCCATGTATCCCGAGCTCTTCACCAGAGCCCAGCACAGCTCTGCAGGAAGCACCCCTGCAGTGTTAGACCAGGAGGTGAGACGTAGGAAAGAGTGCAGGGCCGGCGGGGTGCTGTGAGGCGAGGACGCCCTGAGCCGAGGACAGGGTGGGTTGTGAGTTGGGACTAGCCTCGCTGAGGGACCCTACCGCCTCTCAGTTCCAGTGCCGCGTCTTCTCAGCTTCAGTGCTCCTGGCGCCCTGGCCTTCATTGGCGATGTGGTGGAGCTTCACTGTGAAGACAGGAGAGCGTCTGCACCCATTCTGTTTTGGTTTTACCATGAAAACGTGACTCTGGGAAACGCCTCAGCACCTTCTGGAGGAGGAGCGTCCTTCAACCTCTCCGTCGCCGCAGAGCATTCTGGGAACTACTCCTGTGAGGCCGACAATGGCTGGGGACCCGCGGCGCAGTGAGGTGGTGACACTCACGGTCACAGGTGGGACATGGCAAACAGCTCCTTCCAGAGAGCCGGTTGCAATTATACCAAGCAATGGCTGGTGCTTCCTTTCCTTCCGACATTTCTGCCTCTCGAGGAATCAGTTCCTCTAGTAAGCACCTCAAGGCTCCAGGGCTCTCCCTGTAATTGTTTTTTGTTTTTGTTTTTGTTTTTTTGGGGGGCGGGGGTTGCTTGTTTGGTTTTTGTTTGTTTGTTTTGAGACTGAGACTCGCTCTGTCTCCCAGGCTGGAGTTCAATGGGGCAATCTCGGCCCACTGCAACCTCCGCCTCCCGGATTCAAGCTATTCTCCTGCCTCAGCCTCCTGAGTAGCTGGGATTACAGGCACCCACCACTATTCCCGGCTAATTTTTGTATTTTTAGTAGAAACAGGGTTTCGTCATGTTGCCCAGGCTGGTCTCAAACTCCTGATCTCAGGTGATCCACCAACCTCGGCCTCCCAAAAGTGCTGGGATTACAGGCATGAGCCACCGTACCCAGCCTTCTGTAACTGGTCTTAACAGCAGCATCACTGGCCAACCCCTGGTCTCTCCTGTTCCCTTTCACTTAACCAGTAAAACGTGTGAAATAGATACTGGGTGTTGGGCACTGTGCTAGGGTCAAGTCAGCGTTGGGAGTCAGGTCGGTAAGGCAAGAAGAAAGGAGGAAGACTTCCCTGAGAAAAATGAGGAAGTATCTTGCAGATGCAGAGCTCCAGGGAGTGAGGAGATACAACTAATCTTCGTAAGTACAGGTAGAAAAACCGTGAATAGACCAGATTCTGGTCTAGTAAAATTTAAATTTTACTAGAATTATCTCACTTAATCTCCATAGCAACTCTTGTTTTACAAATGAAATAAATTTAGATTAAGTAACTTGCCCAAGTTTACATAGCAAATAGGTACAAAGATGGAACTTTAGGTCAGGGATGCCAAAATCAAGAACCTGTGCTCTTAACCACCAGGTTAATATATTACGACCGTTCTATACATTTTTTTTTTCTTTAATCCATTATTGTGGAGAACTGCATTAATAGGTGTTCTAATATGGAACAATCCTTGAATTTCCCCTATAAACTCTTCTTAGTCATTGCAGGTAGTAACTACATAAAACTTGCTAAATTTTAGCATTTTGTTTATAAGTGAGTTTTCTAAATTATACTCATCTAGTTTAGGTTTCAGGGATAGGTTAGCCTCGTAAGAATAATTTCAGAAGTTTCCATAGTTTCTGTGCTTTGCAACAACTGAAACAATATTGGAATTATCTGCTACTTAGTCTTTGGAACTAGCCCAGAAAACTTTCTGAGCCTGGTATATTTCTCTTACCATTGTCAAATCGTTTTTTATTCACTTTTTCCAAATTTTTCACCCTTTTAAAACACAGTTGGAATCCTTTCACTCAAAAAGTTGGGCATTTTCTCTAGATTTTCAAATTTGCCATGTAATGTTGACCGTAGTGTTTTCTTCTTCTTCTTTCTTCTTTCCTTCTCCTTCTCCTTCCTCTTCTTCTTCTTCTTCTTTTTTGACGGAGTCGCTCTGTCATCCAGGTTGGAGTGCAATGGCCTTTCAGAGGTCCTTGGTGAGAAGAAAAGTCTTTAAAACACTAGGCCAAGGCTAAGCTTTAGGACCTAGTAAGAACCTGTGATTTGTTCAAGGAAATGGACTCAGTATTGGGCACTAGCAAGGATCCAAGATTTGGAGTCAACTGTGCAGAGCTAGAGGTTTACCTCCCTGACTTGCCAGCCATGTAGGTAGCAAACTTCTCCAAAGCTTGTTATCTTTGTTAGAAAAGTGGCATAGCATCTAGCCAAACTTCCTCATAGAGTAGGACAAGATCAAGCAAAACACACTCATAAAGACCTCTTGTGGAACAAGGTCTGGGAAGAAGTCTCTGGGCTGCTTTGGGATGGTCTGGATGAGGGGAGCCAGTCTGAGGCTTGGGGCTGGGCTCCATCCTTAATCTGGGCCTCTCTTCTCCTGGGAGATATAATGAGTTTCTCTGAAGAGTACTTTACTGAATCTCCCCACCTTACCACCTCTCCCCCCTTCCTCTATAGCATTCTTGCCTAATACTTTTTGAAGATCTGGAGACTAGGGATCAACAGGCCCATATCCTCATTGACCTCACAGGCCTGGAGAGTCCCACAACCCCAGATGGACTTTTAAGACTTTACCTGTGGCTCTCTCATCCCCTCTGCAGGACTGTAAACACCATTCTCCTGAGCCAAAGTCTCAGCCCCACCTGCATTAAGGGAAAAATCCAACTCCCAGAGAAGCTGAGTTTGGTGAAATTGTCCCACACATTGGCATCTTGGCCAAGCAGGCTTTTCTAGTCTTTTCCAGAAGTGCCTGGCTGGGAATCTCAGTTACTGTCTCCTTGGCAGCCTGAGATGGAACAAGCAAGAAATAACTTGAAATGGGCCCTACATCTGGTAGAAATGTGGACATATAAAACAGACAAAATTAAAGAAAATATGGGCATTTAATCTCCTTTCTTAATGACTTGGAAAGAAACTAGGTTTGAAAAAAGTTATTTTTTCAATTAAAAAAAAATTACATTGGTAAAACACGTTGGAAAAGAAGTGGTATACAAGAAAGAAAATAAAAGTCGGTCAAAATTCTAACACTGAGAAGTAACTGCTGTTAATATACTGAAACTTTCTGAAAGTCATATAAGGAATGAAAATATCATTTATATATTCTTCAGTAAAACAATATATAAACATATATTAATGCATATATTTGAATTTATTGTACCATAATCTATATATATGTTATTTTATAGTGTTTATTCAATTTAACAAGGCAACATTAACAGACATTCCATAGATATAGAAAATACATACCACCTGCACATATATGTATATATGTATGTATGTATGTATGTATATAACACTTCCCTCTCAAGAAGATAAATATTGATTCAAAAAGGCCCTTTACTAGATTTGGGAGTGCAGACTTAAGGGAAGGTAGAAGCCACATGCTTCATGATGCAACACACTCTATGAGTCATCAAAACTCATTTACTGTTTAATCAGAGGTACATGTTGAATTTTTAAAACATCTTCCCAGTGTTATTTTTGTTTCCTTTTAACAATATGGTGGATTACATTAACATCTCCTAATAATAAATAATTATTTCAACCCTACCTGGCTGTGATGTATATTAACATCCTGTTGAATTCTCTTTGGTAGTATCTTATATAAGACTTTAACACAGATATTTATAATGAGGATTTGTCTGTAGCCTTTCATTCTTTCTTTGAAAAACTTTGATATCAATGCCATATTGGTTTCTTATTATGTTAAAGGTTTCTTTATGCTTAAAAACAATTTGAATGCTACTAAATTTTATCATTTCCCTTGAAGATTTTTAAAAAGTTACCATGAGGCCAGGAGCGGTGGCTCACACCTGTAATCCCAGCATATTGGGAAGCCGAGGTAGGCAGACCACTTCAGATCAGGCGTTTGAGACCAGCCTCGCCAACATGGTGAAATCCTGTCTCTACTACAAATATAAAAATTAGCTGAGCATGGTGGTAGGTGCCTATAATCCCAGCAACTTGGGAGGCTGAGGCAGGAGAATTGCTTGAACCCAGGAGGCGGAGGTTGCAGTAAGCCAAGATTGCACCACTGCACTCCAGCCTGGGTGACAGAGTAAGACTGTCTCAAAAAAAAAAAAGAAAAGTTAGTGTGAAACCAGTTGTCCTGATATGTTTAGAGGTGTGGCTCTCTAACAGTGTTTCAATTTTTTCATGACTACTACTCTTTTATTTAACTGTCTCTTCTTACATAAAATTTAGTAATTTATATTTTTCTAGAAAATTATCCATTCAATGTGGGTGCTCAGATGTATATTTATTCATTGCTGCTCCTTTCTTGATCAATTTGCTTTTCATGGAAAAGCTTTTGAGTTTATTAATATTCTTCATTGTGAGAGTTTTTTTATTTTACTCATTAATGTCTGTGCCTTCATCTGAATTGTTTTGTTGGCATTTTTATAAGTTCTTAAGGTTAATGCTGGGTTCATTTATTTCCATTTTTTGTTGGTACTCATTCCAACTGTTTCATTAATTTTCCTGAGAACGTATTTTAGTCATATCCTTCAGGTTTGGATATGTAGTGTTTTGGTTACTATTATTTTCAGTCTGCGACATCAATTTTATGTTCTTCTTTGATCTCAAAGTTGATTTAAAGAAGTATTTTTTATTTTATTTGTTTTTTTCTTAACTTTTATTTTAAGTTCGGGGGTATATGTGCAGGTTTGTTATATAGGTAAGAGCGTGTCATGGGTGTTTGTTGTACAGATTATGTTGTTACCCAGGTATTAAGTCTAGTACCCAGTAGTTATTTTTCCTGATCCTTAAAAAGGGATTTTTTTTTAATTACCTGGTGATAATCTTTTCCCCTAATTTTGTGATTTAAAAAAATTCATTGCATTTGTAATTTTTAAACATTTTCTTTGTGACCTAAAATATGGCTAGTTTTTGTAGGTGGTCCATGAGTACTTAAAAGAAAGTGAATTCAGCCAGGTGTGGTGACTCACGCCTATAATCCCAGCACTTTGGGAGGCCGAGGTGGGCGCCGAGGTGGGCAAATCATGAGGTCAGGAGATCGAGACCATCCTGGTTAACACGGTGAAAACCGTCTCTACTAAAAATACAAAAAATTAGCCGGGTGTGCTGGCGGGCGCCTGTAGTCCCAGCTACTGGGGAGGCTGAGGCAGGAGAATGGCGTGAACCTGGGAGGCAGAGCTTGCAGTGAGCCCAGATTGTGCCACTGCACTCCGGCCTGGGTGATAGAGCAAGACTCCGTCTCAAAAAAAAAAAAAAAAAGAAAGTGAATTCTCTGTTGCTAGGATCTGTTGTTCAATATGTATGTATTAGGAACTTATTAATCATATCACTCAAATCATATGCTTCCTTATTTTTTATCCACTGGATCTTCTAGGTCTACAGGTGTCATTTGTTATTGTCATTGTACTTGAGTTTGTTTCTTTTTTGTTTCCTCTAGTCTGTGTGTCAGGCATTTTGATGCCAAGATATTCAATTCCAAAGATTTATGGGGCTTAGAGACTTCTCATATATTTTAACCTCCTCCACTTTCATTTGGTGCTTTTTGCCTTGATATGGCTTTGTCCATTCTTTTTTTTTTTTTCTTTAGAGACAGAGTCTTGCTCTGTCACCCAGGCTGGAGTGTGCAGTGATGTGAACTCGGCTTACTGAAACCTCTGCCTCCCGGATTCAAGAAATCCTCCCACTTCAGCCTCCCACGTAGCTAGGATTGCAGGTGTGCACCACCACATCTGGCTGATTTTTATTTTATTTTTTTGTATTTTTAGTAGAGATGGGGTTTCACCACGTTGGCCAAGCTGGTCTCAAACTCCTGACCTCAAATGATTCGCCCACCTCGACCTTCCAAAGTGCTAGGATTACAGGTGTGAGCCACCATGCCCAGCCTTCCATTCTTTTACTTTTAACTTTCCTGAGCCACTTTCTTTGAGATATGCCCCTTATACATAATGTAGAGTTGAGTTTTGTTTTTGTACTGAATATAAAATTATTTTATTTTATTAAGTGTGCTTGCCTTTATATTCTGTGTTATCTGTTCTCTTCTTAATGCTTCCTTTGTTTTTTGTTTGTTTTGTTTTTCTTACTCTTCATTTTGTAACCTCAGACACAGAGTTAATCCCTCAATTCATGGCTCACTCACTTTGTTGGTCCATATGAATTTTTTCTCTGGTTTATTTATTTCCTTGTGTCTTTACTTACTATTTCCATTTCCCAGCCTCCCAATCATTTTCATGTGTTGGTGTATTTCCTCCACATACATGTATCATTTTCCTTGAGCCTTTTTAATTTACATATGTTACTGGGCATTTTTCTCTTGGCACTATGTTTTGACCCGTCCATGTTGTTATGTGTACATCTAGCCCATTGCTCCTAACTTTTGCAGGTTATTCCACCATGCTACCCTTATCTAATCCCAGTGGTAGATACGTAGATTGTCTCCAACTTGTTACTACTACCAACACTGACACTTGCTTTTTAATGTCCCATCATAGACCTGTGTGAGAATATCTCTGGATATATACTGAAGAGAGTGATTGATGGAACAAGTAATGCTGAGTGGTCCCCAAAGTTACTAGTGACCCCAACAGGGCAAGAACATTCCCTAACCCCACATCCCACTCAACCGTTTAGCGTTCTAACTTTGCCAATCACATGAGGATAAAGAGAGATCTCAGAGATCTAATTGGTGTTTTGTTTCCATTTTTCTAATTATCAATAAGCATAAGCATCTTTGCATGTGTTTGTTAGCCTCTTGAGTTTCCTCCTCTATGAAATAACCATGTTGTGTCCTTTGCTCATTTTGTTAATATAATTTCTGGTTTTTCCTATTTGGCATATAGGAGCTACTGCTTTTTCTATATAAGTTTCTTGCTTGTTTTAGACTTTGCAAACATTACCTCCTACTCTACCATCAGTCAACTTTGTCCATAGTGTCTTTTATTGAGCAGATTTTTTTAAAATTAAGCTATAAGCCTGGTGCGGTGGCTCACGCCTGTAATCCCAGCACTTTGGGAGGCCAAGGTGGGTGGATCACGAGGTCAGGAGTTCAAGACCATCCTGGCCAATCTGATGAAACCCCGTCTCTACTAAAAATACAAAAATTAGCCAGGTGTGGTGGCGCACGCCTGTAGTCTCAGCTACTCAGAAGGCTGAGGCGGGAGAATCACTTGAACCCAGGAGGCGGAGGTTGCACCGAGCCGAGATCATGCCACCACACTCCAGCCTGGTAACAGAGTGAGACTCCATCTCAAAAAAAAAAAAACATATATATATATGTTTATGCTATAACAAACATATATATATATATGCTATAAAACTCATCCAATTTTTGCTTTTAACATTTATTTTTAGAGTTTTGTTTAGTCCTTGACTCCAAAATCGCAATGATATCTTCAATTTTCTTCTCTTAATTTTATAGTTTTACTTTTTATGCTTTGGATCTTTTGGAGTCCAACTTTACATTTGGTATTAGGTGTAAGTCCAAATTGTTTTCTCCTTAGAGTAATCTAGCACCATGTACTAAATAGGCCATGCACTCCGCATTATTTTGTGATGTCAGCCTTAAGTTTATGTGTGTGTGTGTGTGAGCACCCAAGGTCTATTTATGATTACTCTGTTCCATAGATTTATTTATTTGATCTTACACATACATTGTGCTGATTTAATTGCCCTGGACTTCTGATCTACCTTAGTATCTGATAATATAAAACCACTCTTTGTTCTTTTTTATCAAAGTTAACCTGGCCTTTCATAGATTTGTATTATTCCGTAAAATTTTAGGGTAAGTATATTAAATGGCTAAAAAAGATCCAGGTGAACTTTTTATTGTGATTTTATTACATTTATAGATTAATTTGAAAGATACACAGGGATTGATTCCTATCACATCCTCCATTCAACTCACTTATTTGGTTTGTGCAAATGACAGGTATATTTTGAAGAACAACAATTGTGGTGGCTGCTCCAGATGTGCTTTTGTTTGACAGAGCAAATCGTCTTGCTACTAGCACTCACCATGCAGCTTTTGACCTGGAAAATGCCTTTTTTTTTAACCTCAATTCCTGTTAATTGAGACCACCAGAAGCATTTACGATACACTTTATTGTCCTAACTTTGAGCTATATCAGCTTTTCAGCCCTCTGTCATAGAATCACAAAGACCTTGATGAGTTTCTCCTCTTCATAGGACATTGCACACTCATCCACTATATCAATGGCATCATACGGATTAGACCAACTGAGCACAAAGCAGCAACTCTAGACATCTTGGTAGGACATATACACGCCAGGGAGTGGTAAATAAATCCAATTTTGGTGAAATTTCTGGTTGTCCAGTGTTCTTAGACATATCAAAACATATTTCCCAGAGTGAAGGACATGTTTTGTAGTACAGCCATGTCCACCTTTGTAGATAACTGGTCTCCTTTTGAAAACTAGCTTCTGACTTGCTACTAAGTCCTAATAGAGACTGAACCCTTGGCCATGGGCCACAAAGTCGCATGTGACCTTACCTGTCTAAATTCTAAATTCATTCTAAATGAAGTGGTATTATCTGACTTAGTAAACCAAACTGTTGGCATGCACAGAAGCACTCCATTATTATCCCCTATGACAAAGAGCAGTGCAAGGGGAAGGTAGAAAATGGATCTGAGGGCAAAGAAGCCCAGGGTCAATACAACATGCAAAGAATTTCTCTCCTCTGAATAAAAGAGAATATGTTGGGACAGTGAGGATAGGGAGGGATGATGGAATAAAGAATCTCTTTCAAATAGAATTCAAGTGAGTCTTACTAGAGAATGCAGATTAATCCTTGAAGAACCCTGCATATTTGCCAGTTCCTCCAAGTAAAAGAGGAAACTCAAGATAAAACTCACTTCTGAATAAAGAATGAACTTGGAGAGGAAAAGCATAAGTGTCCATGGGAGTTGTGGCATCCCATGAAAAGTGGTCAGGCAGATGGGTCTCCAGACAGAGAAGTGGTCAGGCAGATGGNCCATGAAAAGTGGTCAGGCAGATGGGTCTCCAGACAGAGAAGTGGTCAGGCAGATGGTTCCTGTGGCTAATGTGGAAGCAGAACATCTTCAGGCATGTTTAGGGTGTGGCTTCTTCTCCTATAGACTCAAATAAGAAGAACTTGAAAAAAGTGAACAGATTGATCTCAGGACCACACAGTCTATCTCTGATGGAGACACCGCAGCTCTGTGATACCTGGATGCTTGGGTGAGGAAAAGTTATGAACTACTCTGACTTCCTTAAGATGAAAGAAAGAGTTTTTATTTTAGTAAAAAAAAAAAAAAAAAATACTCAGGCTTTGACAAGTCAATCACAGACTCCAGTAACATATTCAAGTACCACTGCAGGACATCTCAGAATCTCAACACCTTCTAAACAATGAGGCTTAAAGCTTAGGGCAAGGTTAACTTTCTTTATGGGCCTGAGCTGGAAGAGGGAGTGGATTGGTTTATGGAGAAAGAGAAAGTGCTGACGAGAGAAAGCCCTTTGATTAGCACTCTGCCAGACTAGTCTCCTAAAGAGATATGTGGGCCATGGGTCTTCATGTCCCGTGGGCTGTATGTCCCATGTTCTAGTGCTGAGAACACAATGCACTTCTTACCAGAAATTTGAGCTCATTACCCTGGGAAATGTATTTGAATCTTCTCTAGAGCTTATTCAACCTTCTGTCCCAAAAGCCAGATACTAGTATCCCATGGAGGAGAGCTCAGGGACCAAATTCTTCCAAATATGAGAGACTCAGCTTCATTTCTGCTTTTTTAGAAATGGCAGAGCTCTAGAGCAAAGCTAATACAAGCCCAAGAGCTTCACACTCTGGAGACAGGAAAAAATTAAAGGTTCTGTGTGTACTGAATACGAAGGTCACAGGGTATAGGAAGAAAGTCAACAACCCCAGATTCAAGTAAATAGTGAGTGTCAGAGGGACCTATCTGCCAGTTTGAAGACTAAGCAGAAAGGAAGGGGACAGATGTTTGTCTCTGCTTTTCTCTTTTGTTCCTAGAAACAGGGTTCCTCTTGAAAGCAGCTAGGTCCATCAGTCATCCTGGTCTCCCCTATTTCCCAATGGTGCAAACAACTGGGACAGTTATCATGATATTCCATAAATCCCAAGCTGTATAAGGCCTCTATATCTCTGTATCCTTGTTCTTTCAGTTGGTAAAGCCACCAAATATTTACACTAGGTAATTATGGGGCGCCCATCAGCTAGCTGTAGAGGTTGTAGGGGAAGTCAGCAGGGTAAGTGAACTGATCTCTTCTGACACGGAACTGATAAACAACTGGGAAACATGGTCTACAAACCTGGAACAGTGCAAAAGAGAGAGATTAGTATGGGCTGGAGCAGAGAGAAGACAGTGTCAGGGAAACTATTAAACTTGAGATAAGTCTGTAAACATTAGAAGAAAAGCTGATTTATGATCTTCAATAGTGACCTTCAAGTCAGGGTTAATATCCTCCAGTATCCTCCCTCAGAGCTACCCAGTGAGCCCTCAGACACATGCCCTGTGATGTCTCAGGATTCGCCCACCCTAACCTTTCTGAGTTCCCAAAGTGATCTGCATCTGGAGGCCACATGTTCCTGCATGAGGAGGCAGGGATTTTGCCCTCCTCCACAGAAATATGCTCAAAATTGACTCCCATTTTATGTAGTGGATTCTGTGATGCACCACCCAGATCTCCTGTCAGGAATGGACTTACTCCCCCAGCTGCTAGAATTGCTGCCAGCAGATAATCCTGTTATTAGCCTCTTAGCAAAGGCTTTGGCCACTCCATCCAGAGTCATCCTCCCTTTCCAGAGCATTGTATCCAGTGGCTGTCCACACTAGGGTATAAAGGCAGGCTTCCTAAATCTCAACTCAGGACTGCTTTGAAAGATAATCCTAGACTCAGGCTGTCTAGGGGTTGGCTGAGACTTTTTTGGAGACTGCATCAAAGCCCAGCTTCTCCTTCTACACAAAGTTGTTTCCTTCCTTTCTACAGTTTGTGATACAGAGATCACTCCATAATAGATTTCCTACATGTTCATTTCTATCTCAGCATCTGCCTTCCTGGAAACACAGCCTGTGATAGCTTGTGTTCACTCAGGGGTTCCCATATTTACATTGACCCTGAGTCCCAGCCCTTTTCCCTCCCTAGAGTAGGGTGAGTGATTGAATAATGCTCTTCTTTGTCTCCTTGGTGTCTGAGGTCCCAGAGGACACCACATTCTCCTGATACAGAGAAGGCACAGGGAAAGTTTGGAAAAGAGCACTAAACATTCCCAGAGAGTAAACAGATGACCTGTGTTGTGAGTGGGGGTGATGCTCTTCAGCTGTGAACAGCCAAGGCTGTATGTTTAGTGGGCAGGTAAATATCAACATGAGAAGGATATTTACCTTCATTCATCTCAACCAGCAAATCTCAAAGTATGGTCAATATCCCCAGAGGCATCATGAGAATGTTTCAAGAGGACCCAGAAGCCAACCCTAGGGAGCACAATTAGCCACTTTTTGTGGCAGAGCCTGGGAGATAACTTGCCAGCTCCATGGTGTTGCTATTGCTTTTGGTGATGGTGATGATGAAGGTACTACTGGGTCCTAGAAGGATAACCATGAGGATTTTATGGGAACTCAGGATTCAGGACAGGTGTACAGAATGTTGCTCAAAATTCTTCAAAACAGCTCTGGGGATGATTCCTCTGAACATAAGAGCAGGAATGTGGGGATGTTAGATATGAGAATGGGCTGTTTACCTGTTCTAGCCTCCTTGAGTAGATGGACAGATGGGAGGACGGTGGAAGCAGCAGGGGCCTTCTCTGGCAGTCCCTTTTTCTCTGTCATTTCCAGTGTCTGACTACCCCCCACCCTCAGAGCTCCTGAGGTCCAGGCTGACATGGGGGAAATGGTAGAGCTTCACTGTGAGGCCTATAGAGGATCTCCCAATCCCGAACCATGTTTTTTTAAATTTTGTTTTTACTTTTGGAGACAGAGTCTCACCCTGTTGCCCAGGCTGGAGTGCAGCAGCAAGGTCTTGGCTCACTGCAACCCCCACCTCTCCGGCTGAAGCGATTCTCGTGCCTCAGCCTCCCGAATAGCTGGGATTACAGGCACCTTCCACCATGCTTGGCTAATTTTTTGTATTTTAGTAGAGATGGGGTTTCGCTATGTTGCCCAGGGTGGTCTCAAACTCCTGAGCTCAGGCAGTCCACTTGCCTCGGCCTTCCAAAGTGCTAGGATTATAGGCGTGAGCCCCTGAACTGCTTTTATCACAGGGCAGTGCCCTTGGGCTCAGCCCCCTCTGGAAGAGAAGCATCCTTCAACCTCTTTCTGACTACAGAGCGTTCTGAAAACTACTCCTGTGAAGCCAACAATGGCCCCAGGACCCAGCACAGTGAGGCACTCTTTGTCACTAATTTGCTGTTCACCTGCCATGGGCCATAAGCCACTGAACTGAAATATACACTCCAACCTCGTGGCTCAAAATGGCTTTCTGATTCCAGAATATGTAACAGTGTTTCTGATGAGGTACCTGGGTGTGGGATATCTAGGAACAGAATTTCTCAGCATGGTGGTTCCACTTTGTGCTCTCACAAAGTTTCCATAAGGATCTTAAGCCTGGGAGGTCGAAGCTGCAGTGGCCTGATTGTGCCACTGCACCCCAGCCCAGGTGACCAAGCAAGACTGTCTCAAAAACAAACAAACAAACAAACAAACAAACAAACAAAAACAGTTTCCCTAACCATGCTTCCTATGTCAGTCTGATCTCAATAAAAGAAACAGACTTACTAGGCAATATAAATAATAAGGGATTTATTGTAGGGATTTGGCATTACATAATTGTGAGAAATGGTTAAACAGTCTACAGAAGGCTGCTTCTTCTGCGTCTGGTGTGGCAGCCTGAAGTCCAAATGACAGGCATTTGGGAAAAGGAAGGATAACCTGAAACCTGCAAGAATTAGTGCAACCCATGAGGATGAGCCAGAACCTGCACTGGTCTCTCAGCATCTCCAGCTGGCAGCCTCAATGATGAGGATGTCCTGCTTATCAATGAGGACAATGAGGATGTCCTCATCAATGATGAGAATGAAGGTGGCACCTTTCATCACTAAGCAAAACATGAATGAGGCCACGAGTCAGAGAAGCTGAAGAGCCTGCAGAAGCTTGAGTCGCTGCAGGCTGCTACCCCATGCCAGCACAGTGAGCCAGAAAATAAGCTATAAGAGTGAACAGCAACAGGGCCTTCGGTGTTGAGGACTCTCCAGGAAAAACAAGAATATGGCTTTAACATCACTTCCACCTTCCAAATCTTGCACAAAAATGTCTCTTGTGACCCACAGTAATTTGGAACTATGCCGGGCAGGGAATTCTAGGAAATGTATTTCCAGTTTAGCTAAATTGACACAATAGAAGTCCAGAGTCCAGCATACCTCCTATCCTACCCTACTGCTACTCAACTTTCACAGGGAGAAAGCATGATGTGATGGCAATATCATGAAATATAGTAGTCAGATAGACTTGGGTTCAACATACAACTCTGCCAGATATACGTCTTTAGGAAAATTTACAAATCTTGCAGAGCCCCTCAGCTTTCTCTTTTATGACATGAGCATATTAATTCCTATTTCGTTGAATGGGAGATGGACTTAAATGTAAACACATAAACTTCCCTTACTAAGTATTTGTTCCCTTTCTTTTCCACAAATTTTTGGTTCTCCTAGAGGGTAGCAAGGATTGAGTAATATCTTTATTGCTCTATCCATACCTCATATCCTTTCCTCCTGACAACTTCTCAGGACTTCACCACATTCTGGGAGACAACAAAAGGTGCATATCCTGTATCATGCAAGACCAAGCCATGGTCTTCTGTGTGCAGTCCTCAAGCCCACACAAAGAGCCCTTAGAAGTCTGCATCTCATAGGCTTCTGTTCCTTGTGGACTTCCCAGTGTGGCTGGGCCTTTGCTGCCTGATGGACTTCCACAGACTGTTTCCTCTGGCCTTTGGTGGATGCATTTTTCTTTAGATTGCTGGTTCTCAATTTTGCTGCACATTGGAATCACCTGAGGAATTTTTTGAAGTCCTGATGTCGGGGTTCTACTTCCAAATTCTCTAGGAGTCTGAGGTGATGCTGGAGCATCAAGATTTTTTCCTTCAAGTTAACCCTCAGGTTATTACAGTATTCAGACAAACTGAAAACTACTGCCTTAGTCTTACAGGCCCCCTGCATTGATTGTTGCCCCTGTGAAGAAAGGTGGCCATGTTCATTATGATCTTCCTCTCTGCTACTGATATTCCTATTTTCTTTGGATCCCAGAATAAAAACGATGAGTAAATTATGTTTGGTATTTTATCTAATTGCTAGAGCTAGCATAACAAAGCACTAGGGATAGGCTGGCTTAAACAATATAATTTTTTTTTCTCACAATTCTGGAGACTGAAAGTTCAAGATCAAGATGTTGGCAGCGTTGATTTTGTGAAAGTTGTCAATATCAAAATGAAGTCACTTAGGTCACCCAAACAAAAAGTCAAGAGGTTAGGAGTGGAAGACCTTCACACACACGTCTGTGACAAGAACTAGCACAAAGGCTTTCTGGAGGGCTCTTATGCACACATACCTGTCACAGAGTTTTTGGGAAGGACTTTCTAAACTGCAGCTTGCTACATGAGTCACAAGGACAGCGTGCAAGATCCACAGGAACACTTGCCTGACACACTGTCTCCGCTAATGAACTGGTGTCAGCTCCTGTGATGTACATATACTCCTCCTTTTGCCTTTAAAAGCCTCCCTTTGCCTCAACCTCCTCAAATACGCCAGTTTACTATGGCACACGTGTTCCACATTGCAATCCTTCTGCTTATTCCCGACTAAATTCAGTACTTTTAGAAATCTCTCTCTATTTGTTATTTAGGTTGACAGTTTCTTCAGAGGCCTCTCTTTTTGGCTTGTTGATGGTAACCTTCTCCCAGTGTCTTTACGTGGTCTTCCCTCTGTGGGTATCTGTGTCTTAATCTCCTCTTTTTATCAAGATATCAATCATATTGGATTAGGGCCCACTTTAATGACTTCATTTTAACTTAATCACCTCTTTAAAGACCTTATCCCCAAATACAGTCGCATTCTGAGAAAGTGGGGTATTAGGACTTCAACACGTGAATTCTGGGAGCATAAAACTCAGCCCATAACAGGCCTCTTCTATTATGTCTTCTTTGGCCAATTTAAAGCTTACTCATGAGCACCTAATGTCTGACTACAGGAGTCTGATACAGGCCCCATGATTTCCTTCTCTGCAGCGATTGACTTAGTTTGCATCCTCAACTTTCCTAGTGACTTTTCTCCTCAGCTCCCACAGTCAGGGGTCAATCTCACTCTGACCCCATATTTGCTCTGTCCTCCTTGGGCTTCTTTGTCCCTTTGCATTAAGTGTTTCTCAGGACTTCATTCTTCCCTCTAACTTTTCTACTCCCAAGAATCACATCAGTACAAAGCTTTAACTATGGCTTCCAAGAAAATAATTCAAAAATCTGTATCTCCTCTTCTGGGCTCCAGGTTGGTTTTTTAAAAAAGAGCTTTATCGAAGTATACTGACAAATAAAAATTGTATATATGTAAGGTGGGCAACTTGATGTTTTAATGTACATGTACATTGTGAAATAATCACCATCAAACAGTAATCAAATGAAAGTAGTTAACATATTATGTCACCTTACATAGTTATCATTTTTTTCTTCTTTTTTTTGGTTAGAACACTTAAGAGCTACTCTTTTATCAAATTTCAAGTATGCAATACAATTGTTAACTACAGTCACAATGCATGGTGCTTATTAGAGCTCCATCCCAAGCTTCAGGTTTAAAACTTTTCCACTACTAGAGATTTCTGTTCCATGGTTACTTCAACTCAATCCACCTAAAATCAAAAATCTCTTCTTCCACAGAACTAGTTCCCTTCCTCATGTCCTATTTCTGTCATAGATTTCAACATTCTCTCACTTCCCCTTCTTTACTGCCAGTCAGTAAGAACAGCATCTATATTACTTCCTTATTGTAGGCTCTCGTAATTTTCCTTCATCACATTTCTCCTCACTTTCCTTTACCATTGTCACTCCTAGAAAAGTGTTCTCACCAGCATAGAGGTTGAAGCTCTCTCTCAGCAGATTAGAGAGTCGAGTCGACTGTGGTCTCTGACACCTCAGCGCTCCCCTGAATAGACCTGCCCTCTTCCTGTGCAAACAGAGAAAGAAAGGCTTTCTTAAACAGATCTTTGCTCCTCAAAATTCTGCAAGCAAACTGCACCTGAATGGACACCCAAAGGGAAAGCAATATTTTCAGTGCTGGTGGAACAGTGCTAAACTCCCGCTGGAATGTTCAGAACTATCAACCATAAATCCCTTGCAGCAGTTGTTATTAAACCTCTGTTATATAATAAGCTTGACATAAGGCATAGTGGGAGAAAGATTAATCAGACATAGTCCTTTACTCTGAGGAAACTGCAGAAATCTGGTATGAGACACATATGTAGAGTCCTCTTTGAAGAATACATTTACTGCTGTGATGAAGGTACAGTCTATCATTATAGATGGTAAGTTTTACTGAAGTTCGCTATCGATTGAATTCTTGTGTTTCCCCTGAATTTGTATGTTGAAATTCTAACCCCCAGAGTGACAGTACCAGGGAATGGGGCCTTCGGAAAGTGTTTAGGTCATGAGTGGGGAGCCCTCATGAATGGTATTAGTAACTTTATAAAAGAGATCCCAGAGAGCTCCCTTCTCCTGTCCGCTAGGTAAGGACACAGCAAGAAAATGGTTGTCTATGAACCAGAAAGCAGGCTGTCACACAGAATCTCCTAGCCCCTTGATCTTGGCCTTCTCAGTCTCTGGAATGGTGAGATATAAATGTTTGTTGTATATAAGCCACCCGCTCAATGGGAGTTTGTTATAGCAGCCTGAACTGACTAAGACAAGGTTCTACAAAATTACTAAGAATAGCTCTCTTGGGGCTTGCTATGTGCCCACAGTGAACTGAGTAACTTTACAAGCATTATCGTATTAATATTCAATCCTCAGAACTACCCTCTAAGGATGATAATGTTCTTTCCCTTTTATAAAGTCAGAAACTGGAAACCTATTCAAAGTCTCCCAACTCAAGATAATGGGGCTAGGGTTCACAGTCAGGCCTGTTCTCCACATTGATAACCACTGCTCTCTCTAGCCTCCCCAAAAGGTACATTTTTAATTGGGCAGCTTAAGAAAAGTTCAGTCTATGGCAGACGGGAACAGGATATTACCACTTTGGAAGGGGAGGAAAAAAGCCACAGGCATATAAGACATCACAATGTGTTTAGAGATTAGTGAGTAAATTGATATAGAAACACTAGAATGGCTTGAAAGAGACACTGGAACATTGGACCTTGACTGTAAAGGGCACTGAATGCTTCGGAGTTATTTTGTTAGTGTCAGAAAGTCACTGAGGGTGCTTAATCTTATTTTCTGACGATCCTCTTGGTGGGTGTATGAAGGAGCATCTGAGGGTAAACAAACTGATGAGGAGGTTGGGAATATGGAAGAGAGCCTTCCCACACTCCATACTTTTCCCATGCTCAGGCTGGCACTGCAGAGTCCACGAGCCACAGTCACAGTCTTCATAACCCATGTTAACCCATATTTCATCCGTGGGAGAAAGGCACTAGCACAACACACACTTGGAAGATTCCCTGACTTGGCTGAGCAGTCAGGCATTGGACTCAAACAGCAGTGCAGTTTTGGGACAGGGCAGCGAACAGTGGGCACCACAGTCCCCTATCCATAACCAAGAAGAGTCAGAAATCCCAGAGAATTAATTTTTACATCCTGTATTTAATCAAAGCAATTGATCTATCAGGTGTATGACAAATCTTTGGAAGAATTGACCTCTCCAACAAGTTCATATACATCCTTCATAAGAGAAGGGCAGATACCAGTGTCTTTTCCGTAACAAGACTCAACAAGACCATTTTCCTACCTCACTTTGTTTTTTTACACAAATGTCATTGCAGAGATTTGTTCTGCTTCAGGAGGATGATTCAGAGAAGTATGGTTTTCAAGTCAGACAAGGATCAAATCAACCAGAAATTCTGAAAACAGCAGCCAGGCTGTCATTGCCTATTCAAGGCTTTCTGTGTGCAACTGATTGTTCACTTGTTATTCAGAAACAGACTGCCAGTCTCACCCTTAGCTGGGCTTTGACAGCCAGAATCCAAGGGTCCTCTATTGTGAAACTGTCCTCCCCCAGCACCTGTCATTGTGGAGGGCCCATATGACCATAAGATCTAGCAACTCACAGCTGCTCAACTGAAGTCACCATTCAAGTAGCAATTGTGTTTTGACAGAGAAGGAACAAGACGGATTCTAGATCTGCTAGCAGGTCCAAAGGGAAGAAGTTTTCATAGGCTCTGAATATTGAAGCTGGAAGGAATCTTAGAGACTAACTTGGTCAAGGATCACCACCTTTGTGGGTAGAAAGACAACACTAACCCCAAAAGCATCATGATAGACCGTAAGTCCTACTGATACATGGGGGGAGGGGACAAGAAAGATGTTTCAGGGGTTTGTGAATCAGTGAAACCTCCCCGTGATGGACCCTTTGAATTGCCAGGTGGATCTGAGGGTCCTATTATCACCACGGCTACCAGCTTGCAATACCACCATCAAGGATCCTTCCTTCTCTAGACGAAGAAAGTGAAGGCCAGAGAGATGAACTGACTGTCCCAAGCTCACCTTGTTTTGTAGGAACAGAGCCAACACTAGCTCCTGTAACATCCCAAAGTGCTTTCCAGCATTTAAGATACTTTCTAATCAGTCGTCTGGATTACAAGCTCCGTATAGGTACTGTCACATCTGCCTTCACCACACCATCCCCAGCACCTGACAGAGGTCCTGGAATATAGCAGAATCCCAGCAGATATTTGTTGACTGGCTCTCATATGCCCTTCATGGGAAAAGAATAGTAGCCAGCATTAATGAGAACTTAACATATGCCAGAAAGTGTTCAAGGCACTTTATTTGTATTAATTTATTTAACCCTTAGAATAATCCTGAGACAGTGTTTTTATCATCTTTGCCATCTTATAGATGAAGACAGTGCAGATCAGGGAACTTCAGTCAATTGCCCAGGTTTACACAAGAAGCAGCAAATCTGTGACTCTAGCCCAGGCAGAATATTCTGGGTCACACTCTCTTAATCACCACAAAATACTGCCTCCTCATTCATCTCTTCTGTGTCCCCAGCCCTAGAGGAATGCTAACACACTCAGCACTCAATAAATATTCAGAGGATGAATGACACACCAACAGACAAGATCCCATGTCTGCTGCTCTTCCAGCATCAGGCAGTCCTGCCAGTAGCACCACACGGGTGGCTGTTGTCCCAGCTCTGAGTAAGGCAGCCGGGACCCCTCTGGCTGTGAAGAAGGGCTAATTTGATTCTTCCTGATTGAGCCTGAGCCTTCCTTCATTGGCCCAGTCTTTCAGAGCAAGCCCAGCCTGTTAGTAAGGAGTGCCCTCTGCTGACACAGACACATTCCTGCTGTCTGGATCCCTGGAGTAAATGGAGAGAGACCATCAGTGTTGCAGTGTGAGCTGTAAGAATTCAGCCAGTCCCAGCCTGAGCCCTCTGGCTGAGAGGGCTTCACCGCCTATGGCTGCATCCAGATTACTTTTAAGGTCAAACGAGATGGAGATTTGTGGTCACTGAGTGATGAGAACCCTTTAGCCCTGTGTCCAGTTGCCTGTCTAGTTTCCAAGCTGAGATTACTCCCGCCCTCTTCCTCCCCACTGTAAGATCCATGTTCAAATGTCCCATGTAAATTGTGTCATCTCATTAAGGAATCCATGAAAGGCCTTTGTTTTCCTGACTACTGAGTTTCTGAGATCCTCTTTCCCACCCCCTTTTCTTCCCAGCTTCTATTCCAGTCTCACTTACTGTCTCAGTGAAAATCTTGTTTTTGTTGTTGTCAAGGCATCCTCTCAGCCTGAGATGGCTCCCAGTTCTCATCCACCCCAGTGGAGCTGCAGCCAGTGTGCAATAATGATAATGGTTCCTTTGGGGCTAAAATTCCAGAACTGGACCCAAGGAGGAAGGAAAATGTGAGGAAGGCACCCTGCGAGTGAGGACTCAAGGGGCCTCCTAATAACTCTGGCCCTGCTGAAGTTCTCAGGACAAGAATAAGGACAAGTGATATTGATGTCACTCATCAGAGTTTATGTCTGTTGATTTTTTTTTTTTTTTTTTTTTTTTTTGAGACGGAGTTTTGCTCTGTCACCCAGGCTGGAGTGCAGTGGCATGATCTCAGCTCACTGCATCCTCTGCCTCCTGAGTTTAAGCAATTCTCTGCCTCAGCCTCCCAAGTAGCTGTGATTACAGGTGCCCACCACCACACCAAGCTAATTATTTATTTATTTATTTATTTATTTATTTATTTATTTATTATTATTATACTTTAAGTTCTAGGGTACATGTGCATAACGTGCAGGTTTGTTACATATGTATACTTGTGCCATGTTGCTGTGCTGCACCCATCAACTCGTCAGCACCCATCAACTCGTCATTTACATCAGGTATAACTCCCAATGCAATCCCTCCCCCCTCCCCCCTCCCCATGATAGGCCCCGGTGTGTGATGTTCCCCTTCCCGAGTCCAAGTGATCTCATTGTTCAGTTCCCACCTATGAGTGAGAACATGCGGTGTTTGGTTTTCTGTTCTTGTGATAGTTTGCTAAGAATGATGGTTTCCAGCTTCATCCATGTCCCTACAAAGGACACAAACTCATCCTTTTTTATGGCTGCATAGTATTCCCTGGTGTATATGTGCCACATTTTCTTAATCCAGTCTGTCACTGATGGACATTTGGGTTGATTCCAAGTCTTTGCTATTGTGAATAGTGCCGCGATAAACATACACGTGCATGTGTCTTTATAGCAGCATGATTTATAATCCTTTGGGTATATACCCAGTAATGGGATGGCTGGGTCATATGGTACTTCTAGTTCTAGATCCTTGAGGAATCGCCATACTGTTTTCCATAATGGTTCAACTAGTTTACAATCCCACCAACAGTGTAAGAGTGTTCCTATTTCTCCACATCCTCTCCAGCACCTGTTGTCTCCTGACTTTTTAATGATCGCCATTCTAACTGGTGTGAGATGCTATCTCATTGTGGTTTTGATTTGCATTTCTCTGATGGCCAAGCTAATTTTAAAAATTATTTTTATTTTAAGTAGAGACGGAGTTTCACCATCTTGGCCAGGCTGATCTTGAACTCCTGACCTCGTGATCCACCCTCCTTGGACTCCCAAAGTGCTGGGATTACAGGTGTGAGCCACCGCACCAGGCCTAATAATTTTTAAAATGCTATAAAAAAGGAATTAATGGTGAAAGGAGAGAATGATCGAAAAATACAGCAGCTGGGTGCAGTGGCTCACACCTGTAATTCCAGCACTTTGGGAGGCAGAGGCAGTTGGATTACCTGAGGTCAGGCATTCAAGACCAGCCTGACCAACATGGTGAAACCCCATCTCTACTAAATAAAAAAATTAGCTGGACATGGTGGTGCATGCCTGTAATCCCAGTGTAATCCCAGTTACTTGGGAAGCTGAGGCAGGAGAATCACTTGAACCTGGGAGGCAGAGGTTGCAGTAAGCCGAGATTGCACCATGGCACTCCAACCTGGGCAACAAGAGTGAAACTCAGTCAAAAAAAGAAAGGGGAGGGGAGGGCTGGGGAATGGAGGAGAGGCATGGGGTGGAGAGGGGGAGGGGAGGGGAGGGGGAAGGAAGGAAGGAAGGAAGGAAGGAAGGAAGGAAGGAAGGAAGGAAGGAAGGAAGGAAGGAAGGAAGGGAGGGAGGGAGGGAGGGAGGGAGGAAGGAAGGAGAAAGAGAAAGAAAGAAAGAAGGAAGGAGAGAAAGAAAGAAAGAAAGAAAAAGAAAGAAAGAAAGAAAGAAAAAGAAAGAAAGAACGAAAGAGAGAAAGAAAGAAAGAAAGAAAGAAAGAAAGAAAGAAAGAAAGAAAGAAAGAAAGAAAGAAAAGAAAGAAAGACAGACAGACAAAGAAAGAAAGAAGGAAAGAAGAAAGGAAGGAAGGAAGGAAGGAAGGAAGGAAGGAAGGGTCTCCCCAACAACCCTGGTCCAGATACAGCACAACTAGTCAATGACTTGTAGACAGGAGACCATGTTACCTTACCTAGACCAGTCCCACCCCGATCATCCATGTTAGAGGACGGAGGAAAGGAAAAGGAATAGTTCTATGATGCAGAAGCCAAGAAAGAGGTCAGTGAAAGGAGACCTGCTGTGTTCTGTAAATCTCTCTACTAATTTCACCCCATTCTTCTCCATCCCCAACCAGGGTGGAGTAGAGAGAGACCCAGATGCCTGTCTGTTCTGCTCCCTCTGCTCCTCATGATGCCCCATGCTGAACTCTAATGGAAGTCAGTGAGACGGACCAGAGACTAGATCCCAGTCCACTTGCCTCTGGGACCTTTCAAGACCCAAGACTCATGTTTTTCATACTTTATTTCCAAAGAGGGAACAGAAGAAGTTTGTAGGAGGAGCCCTCTCTCCTCTTTTAACTTCCCTTTCCTGTCTGATCCCTAATATTGTTCACAAAGGCTAGTTGTGCTTATCACCATTCTCAGTTTTTAATATTATTTCTCCATCACTAGACTACAGGCAAACCGAGGGCAGAAGTTTCCTCTTGTTCTCTCCTATATTACCTATAACTAGTACAAGATCTGCCTCATTGTAGCTATTCAATAATTGTTGATGGAGAGATGAAATGTTTGCTCAAATTAAGTTGACCCTTAGGCTAGGTTCCGTGCTGTTCTGGGGGCGCATTCAAGTACACATTCAAAATCACCTGAAACTGAAGGTCATAACCCCTGGAGACAATCTGCTCAGGGTTGCCCATTCAGCTTTGCCAAAGAGCAGTTGCTGGGGATCTCATATGAATGGACCTGCTCTGTTTTCATCCAGCCACAGGAGCTAAGCTGCCTTGTGCATCATCTGCTTAGGATGGGTAACATTCTTGGTGCCTCCTGGAGAGTGTGGAAGGGGCTTTGTGGCAGCCATAAAGGTGCACTAGTCAGATCTCCCTTCAAGGAAGACCCTGCTCCAGGAGTGCACTTCGCTATCAGCCTCCAGCTGCACCACCTTCAGCATCTGCTGCAATGTTTGAACCAAAGCTAAAATCTCCCCAGGCAGCCTCAGCCACTGAGCACAGCAGGACAGCAGGGGTACTTTCTGCTCCACATGGCCATTCTCCTAACATAGACTCCTCTACTGGCAACCTCCCTGGAGCTTCCCACTGGGCTGGATGAGACTTCCTCAGAGCTGCATCAGGGTCAAAGTCTCTTCTTTCCCAACCGTCTTGCCTCCCCATCTCATTTTACAGGCATCAGACCTGTATCACTATCGGAAGACTTTCCCTGACTCCTTTTGTTCCCTATCTCCCATCTTTCAAAATCTCTTGACCTTACAATTCCGTCTTTAGTATCTGCTTCCTAGAGGACCTGAACTGACACAAGCCCTCTTTCTATTGTGGCTTTAACGCTGTTGCACTCACATCATTACTGACATGGTTTGTGTGCTGAACCTGTAAGCCACATAGAACCATCTTCTACTTAAGGATAATAACAGAGAGACATCACCCTGTCAGCTGAGGTGCTATTTATGTTTCTTCCTAACAGACCATCCAGTGAGATGGAATACAATAGAAAAAAAAGTGAGATAGAACAGAGTCTAGCAACCCTGGATCTAACAACCAACACATGTTCTTGCTCCGACCTTTACATGGCTCAAAACTCATTTCTCTTTGCAGCTCTGAGCAGCCTTCCCTCTGAAACCAAATGATAGCTTTATGGAAGGTTGATTAAACCTACTGAATGTCATAGCTAAACTTATGAATTAAAATAATATCTGGCTAACCACTCCTAGCCTTGTCTCTTAAAGCTTCACATGAAATATCTATAAAGTTCCAGGAAAAGGCAAACCTAATAATGACACTAAAAATGAGGACTTTTAAAAATCAACTATTGTCAGAGGCAAAAGGAATTTCCATGAACTTTAAGGTCATTAGAACTGAACCGAAAAAAGAAAAAAAAAAAAAAAACAGAAGAGAGGGACACCTTGGGTATGTTGGAAAAAACAGAGCAGGTGGCTTATCTGAAAGTGAATAGAAAAAGTCATTTTCCTACCTCCACATCACACTCCCCTCACTCAGTTACAAAATGCTAAATCTATACCAGAGACCTGGACATCCACTTCTACTGTGTGGAAGCTGCCTTCTGAGAAGTGACAGTGATGCCCACCCACCACCCAAATCATCAATCTTTTCGCCAAAAGATCTCTCTTGAAGGCTGACTTCAGAGTTCTCTGCACTTAGTTTTCAATGGAAAGGATCTAGAGTACTGCGGGGAAAGAGTTTCCCCCCGAGAATGTGTGCCCAACCAAATTACTCCCTTTATGTGGGAAAGAAAGAAAAAAGCAAACATCAGAAATGAAAGGGTTCAGAACATACACCTGTCATGCATGGGCTAATCTTGAAACAAATCACTTGAACATATTCTCCAGTCAACAAAGAGAGAAAGTAAAGTTTAAAAGTAGAGAACGGAGATGTCATGAAATGAAAGACTGACAGATCTTCCCTTACTAAAATTAGACTCAAAACCAAGAGAAACAATGGAACAATGTGCTATCAAGTAGCTTTGCCAGCCTGAGGTCAAAGTCCGGCCCTGTATAGTTCCCAAGATTGTCTTCTGCTTTCCTACAGATTCTATTTTGATTGTGCTTCCCCCTCCCACCGGAAAAAAAAAAAAAAAAAGCAGTTTACAGATAATCTCTTGCCAATTTGATAAAAGACTACGTAAAACACTAACTGGGTCTGTTCCAACTTTGATTAGCATGGCCAAACAATTTGTATGGTTGGGATGCCAAGCCAAGATAGTTATTAAACTAAAAATCTTTGTTCCCCCCACCCCCCGCTTTCTTCCATTTCTCAAGGCAGAAGTGCACAAAAGAGCATAATTACTATTTTCATTGCTAAAGAATATTATTAATGACTTTCTGTATCTTCAAAGCCAATCAGTATAGCCTGAATCATTTTTTAATTAAACAAGACTAATAAACCACCAGGTGGAAAATGCATGTCACTAAAACCTTTACGTAAAATCTGCCAACTAAATTTTACAAGTGTTCCTTTGTTAACTGTGATTAAAATTCAAGACACATAGTGTGAGATTATGCAAACAGGTAATTTTTGGGGTTTTATGAAAATATACTAAAATGTAACTAGGTTGTTTCTTGGTGTGGAATTATAAAATGCTACTTTTTCTTTTTTTGTATTTTGTTCTGTATTTATAGGTGTTTTCTCTAATATGCTTGACTAGTTAGTGTATTCATATATATCAACATGTACAATTTTATGTTTACCACATGAGCACAATTAAATTAAATTAAAATTTGTACAGTAAATAGACTGGTAAGAAATACACTGAAATGTTAATTTTGCTTATTTTCAACTGCTGAGACAAGAGTGCTGTTTTCCCCGCTTTTCAGTATTTCCAATATTTCTGTAATTAGCATTTATTATTTTTCTAGTAGGGGAAAAATTTTATTTTAGGGCCGGGTGCAGTGACTCACACCTGTAATCAGCACTTTGGGAGGCCGAGGCAGGCAGATCACCTGAGGTCAGGAGTTTGAGACCAGCCTGGCCAACATGGCAAAATCTCATCTCTACTGAAAAAAAAACAGCCAGGCATGGTGGTGCATGCCTGTAGTCCCTGCTACTCGGGAGGCTGAGGCAGGAGAATCACTTGAACCTGGAAGGTGGAGGTTGCAGTGAGCTGAGATTACACCACTGCACTCCTGCCTGGGTGACAGAGTGAAACTGTGTCTCCAAAAAAAATGTGTTATGGTGGAGGTAAACACGGTACTTTCAAGATCCCAGAGACCAGTCATTGTTCTACGTGGATATTCAAGATTAACTTCTTGGGTAGATGGGCACCTGAACTGAGTATGAGTTGAGTTATCTGGGCAGAGATGCGGAGACGACACTGACCAGAAGTAGAAATTCAGTGCAACAACACAAAACCTAAAACCAGAGACTTGAGTACCGTTGGTCCTCCCTCTCCTGGGAGGGAGATAGTCCCAAGAATTCAGAAATGACGGCACCAATGCCAGACTTTGGAATGCTCAAAATCATTGCCTTGGGTGTGTTTCTGATTCTTTTACAGCCAGATTTGGAGAAAGAGTCCATTGAGACTCTCTGCCAGAGACGCTGAGAAAGATCTGCAATGCAACATGTGGCAGCCCAGGGAATGGAGCCTTTACTAATTAGACTCCGTGTGTAAAGTGATAGGAAATTTCATTCCTTGAAATTGCCAAAGGCGCTGAAGGTTGTGAGAGGAATGGCAATAGTTTGTGTGGACAGGGAGGGTGACCTATACCTCCCAGGGAACAGAGTATAGCCAAAAAAAAAAAAAAGCCATAGGTGTGGAGGGGCGCGCATGCATGCATGTGTGTGTGTGTGTATGTGTGTGTGTGTGATCAGCAAGGGAGAGCCCCACTCTAGGAAGATGTCTAAAAGGGAGAGACATACATAGGAGAACTCAGTGGATAGGGGAAAGGAGAGTTTGTGAAAATTAGAGGAGAGGGAAGAATTTGTTCTGGACCTTCTGCCTGGCAAAGAAGAGAGACTGAAACTAAGAGGAGTATCTAAGGTGGACTGCACTATAATAACAAGTCTCTTCTGATTAAACGTTTGAAATGCTTTCAGTTAGATTTTTCTACTAGCCTACCATTTCTTTAAATGTGACTCCGTGCAGGTATAGCCTCAAAAAGTAGTATTCTGGTCATATTTTGTATGGCTGCCTCCACCCTTGTACCCTAAGGATTTATAGTCTGGGCCAAGAGTACTTCATGGGGTTGCATGCAGTGATTCACACTTGTAATCCTAGTACTTTGAGAGGCCAAGATGGGAGGATCGCTGGAGTCCAGAAGTTTGAGACCAGTCTGGGCAACATAGCAAGACCCTGACTCTACAAAAAATAAAAAAAATTTGTCAGCCATGGTAGTACATGCCTGTAATCTCAGCTACTCTGGAGGCTGAAGTGGGAGGATTGCTTGAGCCCAGGAGGTTGAGGCTGCAGGGAGCCATGATCACACCACTGCACTCCAGCCTGGATGACAGAGGGAGCCTCTGTCTCAAGAAAAACCCCCAAAAAACCAGTCCTTCATGAGGTCATACGACTGTCAGGCATAGTGATCTGTGAAGGCCTAACTCAGTGAACAGGAAGATGTAGAAAGCAAGCCCAATTTACAAGTTACAACCCAGTCAATCTGACTGAGTTGTAATTATGTGCACAACTGTTCCTGGGCTGCCTGCCATTATATAAGGATGGCTAATGTGCTTCAGGTTAAACAAACATTTATTGAGTACCTGCTGAATGCCCCACACTGGGTCTTGTTCAGGCCTCTGATCAATAGACCATGGCCACACTCAGAGCCCATGAGGTGCCAACTCTAGAGGAATTCCTGGTAGAAAGGAAGGTTAACAAAGTCGCCATCCTTCAAAGGTCCCTTCTGGGAACCTATTTGTCCTAATCCTAGCCTTTCTCTCTGCATTCTGATTACAAAAGGGGTTTCTGGAAACGTGTCTTAGGGGAAAGGATCACATCTTATAATGTTTTGCTTACTTAAAAACCAATGAGTTAGTGCACAAGAATATAAGATAGATGTTCAGTATAATGTTATCTATAATTGGGATGAATTGGAAACAGTTAAATGTCCATTAATGGGGGTTAATTCAGTAGATCATCATACATGCACATGGTGATATATGTATAGTGGAAATACTGAGCCATTTCGAAAAGTTTGTGCTGCTTGAGTAAAAAGATCTACCCCACTGCCAAGGGACACAGGCACACTCAAGTTCCCCAACCTTTCTGAAGACACCCAGTGAAAATAAGGAAATGCAAAATCATAAAGAGGAAGCATTGCTTGCTGTTCTAGGCAGTTCTAAAATCTCTAGTTTAAGAAATGATCATGGGCCGGGGACAGCGGCTCACGCCTGTAATCCCAGCACTCTGGGAGGCCAAGGCGGACCAATCACCTGAGATCAGGAGTTTGAGACCAGGCTGGCCAACATAGTGAAACCCCATCTCTACTAAAAATACAAAAATTAGAGGGCGCTGTGGCACATACCTGTAATCCCAGCTACTCAGGAAGTTGAGGCAGGAGAATCAGTGGAACCCGGGAGGCGGAGGTTGCAGTGAGCCAAGATCATGCCATTGCACTCCAGGCTGGGAGACAGAGTAAGACTCTGTCTCAAAAAAAAAAAAAGAAGAAGAAGAAGAGGAAGAAGAAGAAATGGTCATGAATACAAGATAACAAAAAAATAATATGTGAGGAAAAATAAGATACTTTTTTAAAAAGAGGTAGAGGTAGATCTATATACAATGACAAAGAAATATGCCTGAAATACAGTGTTTTGCTTAGAAAGAAAAGCAAATGGTAGAACAATATGCATATAATAATCTTATTTGCTTAATACAATTATGTATGTAGACGGTCTTTAAATTTCAGTTTGAATGCCAAAGCTGTAAAGATTAGGTAGTAAACCCTCCTACATTCTAAAGAAAAGTACAAAACACAACTTGTTGAATTTATGAAAAGAGGACAAAACCTGTCCTGCAGCCCTTACCCAGTTCCAACCCCCACCTTATAGGGGAGGCTATACATTTAAAGGGACATTTAGGTTACTCGTGTGAGTAGAGTCGTGTGAGGGGAAGGGGAAGGAGGGGGCTTCTCTCCATCTTAAACCACAACAGAGGAAAGTCTCAAAAGAATCACTGGCTGAGACAGGAGGTGCCTACAGGAATAGAGGCTGGTTACTTCCTCCTCAGCTGCAGCAACTCACAGCTCACCTGGGTGCACCACTGCACAACTAGGGGAGAGTTCTGGGCAAGTGACAGCTGCCTACTTACCTTTGGCTGGAGCCACACATGACAGAAGGTGAGAAGAGAGGGGCTGGCCGATGGGTAAGCTGTATTCCTACCATTTGGTAGGGCAAAGATGCCTGAATTTCCTGAGAGCCAAGTGGATGTTGTGGGAAGTAGCGACACTAAAGCCGTTTTGATGAGATTCTACCCAAGAAGCCTGCCTGCTTGGAGACGGGACACCACCAGTAAATGGCTATAGATTGTACCTGTAGGGGCTGGACTTGAGAAAGGGTTACAAGAGGTCAGCCAGCAGGAAACAGCAATTAGAAGAACTTGGCTGCCTTGCTAGAGGGTGTGTAGGTCAAGCACCAAGCAAAGACAGAGCTACAGAGGGCAGCCCCTAAATAAAAAGAGCTTTATGTATCTTTCTCTGCCCTAAGTGGGAGGAGATAGAAGGAGAATGAGTGACCCCCACCCAGGTCTCTGGGCCACAATTCAGGCCTAAGATTGGGGGATAAGAGGAGCTTTGAAATGGATGTGAGATTCAAGTTTTAAATTGAACTGGACTGCACTATTTTTCCAATGCCTAGAAATGGCCAGAAAGCTATTGAGTCTGCTCAAGCCAGCCCTCAGGGGCAAGTCAGACGGATTCTATGTAGCATGATGGATAGCAGGAGTAGAGGCAAGAGAAAAAATAAAGTGGTTTCTTCTTTCAAGTTCAGCCCCATCCAATAAACCAGTAGACATATAAAATAGCTATTTTTCTATCTCTACAAAAGAGTTCAAGAGAGAAACAAACAAAAATGAGTGGATATCTCTGCAAGGAGGAGAGATAAATGGACAGAGACTTTTACTTTTCAGGTTTTTTGTCCTATATTATTTCAACGTTTCATAACAAGCTTGCATTACTTTTATAACTAAAAGAATTAATTTTCTTAAAATGTGGGTTTTAACCACACGTCAAGCCCAGAATCCTGTAGTCTTTCCCTCAGTTAGTGAGTTTTAGGAGAAGACAATTTGCTCAATGATGTGCAGGTCAATGCGCTGCAGGGTGAGACAGTGTCCTGATTTGTTGTGTCTGCTGATGATTCCATGGCATAAAGACTCCCACCACGATTGATTTCAAGCTACCAACAGTTTAACAACTGGCTCACAAAATTCCTGGATATTCAGCAGCCAGCTTAACAGCTGATTTGCCAAATTCCTGGATATTTAACCATTGGCTTTCCCAGCCATAGCACACCAGAAAAGCATTGTGGGGGAGGCAGTGGCCAGAGCCCTTTCTCTGGCAACTCATCTCCAGGCTCTGTTAATTACCAGCTGACTGACAGGCCAGCCTCTGCCCAGGAGTAATGAAGGGTCACCCATTTCAACAGCAGAATGACAGGGCATTCCGGCAGGCCAGCCCTGCGACCCAGCAAACTGCTCATCTGGGCCAAGTGGAAGGTTCTGGGAGGGTTGGAAGGATGGAAACAGGCAGAAGAATGTGTCAGAAGAGACAGAGGAGATGGGCAAAACCAAACCTCAGACGTCAGCGACCTTCTACAGCTGCAGAGACCCTCCCACAGCAAGAAGTAAAACAACGTGGGAAAGTGACAAAGTCAAATATTCTTCAGCACACCGCAGTCTAATTATGACAGTAATGACTGCAACTACATACAATGTGCTGAATGCTCACTCTGGGTATGCGTTTGTGCTAAAACACTTCACATGGAGCTCTTCGTTTACTCCTCACAGCAATCGCACAAGGTAAATAAACACTTTCATTTTTCCACTTTACAACAAAGAACACGGAGACCTAATCAGGGTAAACAACTTAGCTGACAGCATCAAGCTAGTTACCCGTAAAACTGTGATTCAACCTGATGTTTTATTCCAAAAGAAAGCTAGATTTCTTTAGTTTCACTAAGTGAGGCAAAGTCCCCCAACAGGAAACTGGGATCCACCTGTGGATGTTACGGTCCGACCTGAAAACATTTAGGTTTACTTGTCACCTCCCTAGCTTCATGTAGGAAAGAGGTGTTTGTTCTGACTGTACCTGCTTGAGGGGCTAGAGTAGAGGTCCTTCCTGAATCAGCTGTATAAGCTTTGGACATAACCTTTCATCTCCCCTTGTCTCAGCCTCTCACTATAAAAATAGATAATTAAGTTAGTAATCTCTAAGAATGACAGACCCACAAGTAGACAGGCCCATTTTTTTCTATTAATCCAAGTATCTAGAAGGCCTGGGAAATCAGAAACTTCTTTATGTAACAGTCATTCCACAAATGTGCATTACTAGGTGCTAACCACTATTCTGAAAGGTATTGGGGATATTAGTCTTTTTGTACAAAAAGTTGAGTTCTTCAGGAAACAGGAAATGGAAATAAACCAGTGGAGGAAATTAGCAATCCCATGCATATATTGTATGCTGGATATTGCACAAAGTCTAGGAAAACCACTCAGAAGTCAGACTGCTGCAACAAGAAAGATAAAGTTGACAGGGTGCGATGGCTCACACCTATAATCCCAGCACTTTGGGAAGTCAAGTCAGAATTGCTTGAACCCAGTGGTTCAATACCAGTTTGGGCAGCATAGTGAGACCTTGTCTCTCCAAAAATAAACAACATGAGCCTGGTGTGGTGGTGTGTGCCTGTGGTCCCAGCTGCTTGGTAGGCTGCAGTGGAAGGATCGCTTCAGCCTGGGCAATTGAGACTATAATGAGCAGAGATTGCACCACTCCATTCCAGCCCAGGCACTAAGTGAGACCCTGAGAAAGAAAGGAAGGAAAGAAGGAAGGAAGGAAGGAAGGAAGGAAGGAAGGAAGGAAGGAAGGAAGGAAGGAAGGAAGGAAGGAAGGAAGGGCAAAGGAAGAGAGAAAGAAAGAAAGAAAGAAAGAAAGAAAGAAAGAAAGAAAGAAAGAAAGAAAGAAAGAAAGAAAGAAAGAAAGAAAGAAAGAAAGAAAGAAAGAAAGAGAGAGAAAGAAAGAGAGAAAGAAAGAAAGAAAAGAGGAGGGGAGGGGAGAGGAGAGGAGAGGAGAAAAGAGAAGAGAAGAGAAGAGAAGAGAAGGGAATAGAAAAGAAAAGAAATGAAAAGAAAAGAAAAAAAGAAAGAAAATAAAACAAAAGGAAAAGAGAAAGGTAAGGCCAGCGGAATCAGACTGACCTAGGTGGAATCTTGGCTCTGTCACTGTGTAACTCGGGGCTTGTCATCTCTGAACTGTTTTGCTATAAGTCAGTAAATGATAGCTATGCTTATTATGAAAAAAAAATGTCCTACTTTATCAAGATTCCACAGGCACAGTTGTTCAGGAATGGGATGAATCTATATGGCCACTTCAATGGGGTCAGGAAGTAGTGAAGCTCCTGGGAGGAGGTACGATCAGGTCATTTACAGGACTCAGCAACATCTATACATTGCACAGGTCTGGGCACCTAGAGGTTCCAGAGCCCCTCAGGAGAAGGAGGAAAGAAGAGGAGATCACTATCAGGCTTTCTGGGGCTCCATAGAGATAAACACACATTAGAACCCCTGATGCTTCAGCTAGCTGACCAGGTGGGGAGTCTGCCCTAGATACACTCTTAAGTTTTGCGGATAATAAAGCTAGGCAAAACACAATGCAACCTTCCAGACCTTCACACTCCTCTGTTCAGTACTCCAAACCTCAGGGCCCTGAGACTCATGGTGTCCAGCGTATTCATATTATATCCACCCCTGTCTAACCTCCGAGGGGAAGGCCTAAATTTTTTCAGGGCTTTTTCCTCCCTCTTTATCAAAAGCTACTCACTGGCTCATCCTCGCTCTCAGGAAAGCAACACTAGGGAATATATGCTCATCAGGGTGGCACATGAAAGAACTGTGGGATCTCCCTTGCTGCCTCCCACTTAGAGATTAGAAAGCTTCTCTGGCAGCTGGAAGTTCTCATATGACAGAATTCTAGACAATGAAAGCAAAGGAGATATCAGCTAGGGATTTTCTGGAAAATCTTTTGCTTTCCTGACATAAGTAACAGGAGCATTTGATGCCGACTCCTTCCTTCTTTCTGCCTTAAATAGTTGTGTGACACTGGAGTTGCAGTAGCTATCTTGTGACCTCAGGTGGCAGTCATGAGGATTAAGATGCTAAAGATGACGATGGAGCCTGGGTCCTTGATGATGCTGTTGAGATGACATAGACTGCCTGTGTCCAAAATGGTTGTACATAAACAATAAATACTCTTTTGTCAAAAGCTAATGTTAGCTGAGTATTCTATTTCTTGCAGCAGAAAGCATTTCCAAGAGGTAAAATTGGGTAGGCTAGTGATTGAAACATGGAGTATTAGAGAAAAGGAGACTTAGAGACAGGGTAACCAACTTGTCCTAGTTTGCCCAGGTAGTGATACAGGTAGTGATCAAGACACTGGACCATAAGCCAGATTCCTGACTCTAAATTCAAGGCTCTTTAGTCATATTGCAAAGCCATGTAAATGTATTGTCCTTCCCAGGAAACAAAATTACCAAAATTGGCCAGGCGCAGTGGCTCATGCCTGTAATCCCAGCATTTTGGGAGGATGAGGCAGGTGGATCACCTGAAGTCAGGAGTTGAAGGTCAGCCTGGCCAACATGGGGAAACCCCGTCTCTACTAAAAATATAAAAATTAGCTGGGTATGGTGGCGAGAGCTTGTAATCCCAGCTACTCGGGAGGCTGAGGCAGGAGAATTGCTTGAACCAGGAGGCGGAGGTTGCAGTGAGTCAAGATTATGTCATTGCACTCCAGCCTGGACGACAAAAGCTAAACGCCATCTCAAAACAAAATAAACAAAAAATTATCAAAATTACCCCCTTCCATTTGAAGGCATATGACTCCCTGTGGCTCCTAATTGGAATCTGCTCCATTCTGGCATACAAGACATGGCTTCTGCAATGCTGATGCATTTAGAGGAATGTGGCAAAGCTGTGCCTGTGAAGAGCAAAGCTGGAGGCAGCAAGACCACCTCCTGGCTTCTGGAAAGCTGGGACTGGGTCAGAGCCTTCAGGAGGTGTTGTGGTGTATGTGACGAGTGGCTGCCAGCATATTCATGTTAATACAGGTCAGCAGTACCAGGACATGAGGGTACAATGAATCAGCCCTCTCCCTTTCATGGTTTCAGATTCAACAAACACTTACTAGGGCTGACTGTGAGTTGAACACTGGGACTGGTGGTTTCACTCATGTTATCTCACTTAATTTTCAAAATAGATGTGTGAGGCAGGCATGACTGTATTATGCCCACTTTACAGATGAAGAAGAATTCCCTGAAGACACACAGCTTGGTAACTGCAAAGTCAAAGTCCTCTGATCTTTGTATTTTATGTCTGTACTTTTTCCCTTCTATATGACCTTCGCTTCCTTTATGCTCGGTCCCCTTGGCCATTCCCCCTCTCTGCACCCTTCTCCTGGCTCCCTTTCACCCATCTGCTTCTCCTGCCTTCAGCCTTGGTGACACCGGAGAGCAGAAGCCAGGTGCTGACTGTGGCTGTGCCTGTAATATGTGGCTCTTAGCCATATGAACCAGACTCTGGGTGACCTCACAGAGAGACACTGAAGCTAGGGTTTGTGTGGAGAGAAGAAAGTGAGATCCCTCCTAAGCACTGACTTTAATATTTCACACTCTGGCATGAGATGAGTCAGAACTTTCAGGTGCCCTTGAAGTACATTCCTGGCTCAATAGCCACACCCCCAAAGTATGATATCATTCATCCACACTAATCTGTGGATTGATAAACCACTCTGAGACTCAGTTTCCCCATCTGTCAAATGAGGTGGGATTATTTACTGCACATCTCACTATGGGAGAGTAACTAACAGGAACCAGTCAGCAAGATCACCGTCATTCTCTGGAATAAAGGGACAGTAGGCTGGGCATGATGGCTCATGCCTACAGTCCCAGCACTTTGGGAAGCGAAGGCAGGAGAATCACCTTAGCCCAGGAGTTCGAGACCAGCCTGGGTTACATAACAAAACCCCATCTCTACAAAAATATTCTTTATATTAGCCAGGCATGACACCTATAGTCCCAGGTACTCAGGGGACTAAGGCAGGATAATGGCATGATCCCGGGAGGTCGAGCCTGCAGTGAGCTGTGATTGTGCCACTACACTCCAGCCTGGGTGACAGAGTGCTGTCTCATTCATAGATAGATAGATAGATAGATAGATAGATAGATAGATAGATAGAATTTTATTCCTAGTAGCCTCTTCCTACAGGCTTTCCAGGAGCTCCTGCCACCTCCATAGGACATGCAGGGAGGTCTTCGGTGCTTCTGTTTGTGATCAAAGCCAAAGGGCACCATGCCCACTGCCTCAGACCTCCCCCAGCTCTCTGACCTAGGCTGGAAAGGTCTGGTTTGGCACTCTGTGGGGACTTCACCCCTTGGGAATCAACCGTCTTTTCTCTTTTGTAATCCATTTTCTTCTCAAACTAAAGGTAGTTCTCTGTACCTGCTTCCTTTTATTTTATTTTATTTTTCCTCCAGGAGCCTATCATATTAGCCACCTGCCTACAGGAGAGAGTGAAAGGGATTGGACTTAGGAGGGAGAGGTGGATGGTATGTGAAAGTAAGAGAGAGAGATAGTAAAGGAAATCCCGGGCCGGGTTGTGGCTCATGCCTGTAACCCCAGCACTTTGGGAGGCCGAGGTGGGCAATCTTTTGAGCTCGGGAGTTGAAGACCAGCCTGACCAACATGGTGAAACCCCATCTCTACTAAAATTACAAAAATTAGCCAGGTGTGGTGGTGTGCACCTGTACTCCCAGCTGCTGAGGAGGCTGAGGTTGGTGAATCGCTTGAACCCGGAAGCAGAAGTTGCAGTGAGCCGAGATCGTGCCACTGCACTCCAGCCTGGGCGACAGAGGGAGGCTCTGTCTCAAAAAATAAATAAAATAAAATAAAATAAAATAGAAAATCTTTCCCTGGCAGTTAGGGCAGCTTGTGCCTCCCGCCAGCAGATGGCAGCACCACACCACAGAACCACAAAACCTGAGGCGCACTGAGCGGAGAGAAGGGGAGAAGCAACCCAAAGTGTAGGAGTTTGGAGTGGGAGCGCAGAGCTGAGGGAGAAGCTGTAACAGGAACCCACAGCAGGAGAGCTAGCATGGAGACTGCCAGACGCAGGGTCTAGACTCCAAGTTCCATCCTGGGATAGAGTCTGCAGGATCTGGTCCATCCATGCTAGCATCCAGTCTTCATTTCAAATCTTGCCACATGTTATTTGGATGACTTTGGACAAGCCATTTCTCTGCTGTGAGCCTTAATTTTCTCACCTGCAAAAGGAAGCTGTCTCATCAGCTTGGGCTGCAGTAACAGAACGCCATAGGCCAGGTGGCTTAAACAACAGAAACTTATTTCCTTATAGTTCTGAAGGCTGGAAGTCCAAGATTAGGGTACCAGCATGTTAGTTTCTGGTTCCTCTCTTCCTGGGTTGCAGACAGCTGCCTTCCTGCTATGTCGTCACATGGCCTTTCCTTTGTATGCATGAAAAGCAAAAGAAGGAGTGTGTGCATGTGTGTGTGTATGTGTGAGACAGAGAGAGAGAGAGAGAGAGAGAGAGATCTGATGTCTATTCTCTTCTTATAAGGACACCAGTCCTGTAAGGATTAAGGCTCTACCGCTATGAGCTGGGTTCACCTTCATTACCTTTTAAAGGGTGTGTCTCCAAATAGTCACACCGGGGGCTAGGGCTTCAACATATGGATTCAGGGAGGACACAATTCAGTCAGTAAGAGAAGCTCACAAGAATACCTACTTGACATGGTTGTTATGGGAGCACATAAAAACATGCGAATATGGTAACAAACCATATGGCTCTGACCACTCTAGACAGTGATTAGAAACCTGTTCAAAATTCCCTAAGACCCAGGGAAGAACAGAGCACTGTGCTTAGGAACGACCTTGCTTCTATCTTTTCTCATCTCCCAACTCATCTCAGGCAAGCCCAGGCTTTCCCTTGCTGGAACACAAGTTCCTCAAAATCCTATGCTTCTTCTTGACCGTTGTAGCAAAACTGCTTGAGACTAGACTTTATGAAGGATTTTCTGGTGGGCAAGACAGTAAATTATCTCCCGTGTCTTCCCATTGGAGACCTAAAAACTCCAGTGGGAAAAGGAAGCCATCTTACTAAATCTTTCTACCATCTGGGCAACAATTGGTGTTGATACAAAGGTAGAAGACCTTATTTAACTGGCCTCAACCTTAAGAAGTCAAGCTAATCTTCTTAAACTAGAGGTCTGGGAAACACATTTGGAATCTGTGGGGTCTTCCTGAAAGGCTATGGGCAGGACAGGTGTGACTTGGGGTGGATCTTCAAAAAGAGGATGAGGCTTGGTGCTTGCACCTGGATTTCCTTACCCCTTCAACTTGACTCCTCTCTGGTGAACAGGCCCAAATGCACTCCTCCTCCATCCCAACATAAGTGCTTCTCTCCATTTATGGTATCAGTTAGAATCTCGAAGAACCTTAGAGATGTGACCACTTGCTTCCACTGTCTTTGGGTCCCCATGTTCATTTAACTCACTGTGGGACAGGCTCTGGGCTGGCTTTCATGGGACCATGTTCATTGGGATCTGAGTCCTGGTGCTAAAGGAACACCTGGTCTAGCCAGGGGAGCTGGCTAATCAATGGCATGTGTAATGTGCTTCATGTGTGCATGGCACTTTGCAAGTTTTCAAGAACTTCATGGAGGTGGTGAACGTAGCTGAAGTAGTGTAAGAAGGCTTCATGCAGGAGATGGGCTTTGAGCTGAGAGCTGAATATTAAGTAGCAGTTAGATAACAAGAAGAGAAGGGCAGGCAGGCAGGAGGAATGCCATGAGCAAATGCTTGGAGAAGGGGGAGGTATGCTAGATCTCAGCCCGCGTGGCTGCTGCTGAGATAAGTAATAGTGATAAGACTGGAAAGGAATGGAGACAGTTCTTGGAGGATCTTGAATGTCAGGCTGGGGCATTCAGATTTCCCCATTAGGCCCTTGAGAGCTAGTGAAACTGGAGTCTGTCCTCACTCTGCCTGGAGCTAAGACCTAGCATTTTCAGACCATTCTCTTAATACCTATTTCCTCCCCTCACTGTCTCCCCAAAGGTTAGACTGGGGACTAAAATCCTCCTTGCTGTAATATCAAGCTGACTTAGAGCAAACGGCCCTTCTACTGGGGCCTGCATCCAGAGGCCTCCACCTCCCCCTCCCCTCCCCGGCCTTCACATTCCAATTCCCCGGCTGCGAACTCATGTGAGATCATAAGTCACAGTACCATAAACCACTCCAGAGTGTGTAATAAGTGAATTATTTACCAATGACCCTAGCTAAATGTTCACAGGGATAAATGATTAAGCCGCAGATCTGTCAAAAAGTTCCCATAAATAAGTAATTCTGTGCCGCCTTAATGGGCTTTGTAAATTACTCATTCATGCCACTGCTGGATCGCTCTCCGGGGTAAATTCCTCACACCTGCTGATTTACTGCTGAGGTCTGCACAGGGTGAAACAAATTCTGCTAGCCAGCTGGGCAGACACCCTGGGTGCCAACCCACCTGGCTGAGTCCCCAGGCATGAGGATACTGGAAACAACAAGTCTCCTGTGTCATCTGACAAAAATGTGGGGTCCGAGGTGGGCTGACTTTCTGGGCCACTTGGAGTTTATCCTGCAGGGCAACACTGCAGTGCCAGAATCCTTCTCCTACAGGAATCTATTCATTGAGCATGTACTTAGCATGTCCTATGTCCTAGGCTCTGTGTTAGATGCTTAGACCCCAAAGACACAGAAGTGTGCCCCACTGGGTTTGGTCACATGAATGAAAGAAGACTGGATATGCAAAGTAACTGATGCCATAGTAGAATGCTACTTGAGGCCACTGGGGGAATATCTAGGACAGGTGGAGAAACTGAGGAGATGGCAAAGTATGGGGTTTGAGTTTCACTTTGTGCTAGAAAAGCCTCACTCCAATTCAATCAAAATGGGCTGAGCCCTGTTGCTGTGATAGTGAACAGTCCTAGAACTTCAGTGGCTTACAACCACAAAGGTTTATTTTTCACTATGCAATCTTGAGGGTCAGTTGAGGGCTCTGTTCAACCCCATCATCCTCCTCCCCCTAGGACCCGGACTGACAGCACAACATCACCTAGGTTATTGCCAGTCACTGTGACCAAGGCAAAAGAGAACATGGCAGAGCATAACTTGCTTCCTAAAACTTCTGGCCAGCAGTGACACTTCCACTCACATATTGGCCAAAGTCCCATAGTCATGCTTTAATTCAACTGAGACAGAAAATTCTAACCTGCGAAAGAGAGGGAAAAAAAGGATTTGTGAACAATCCTAATGACTACCGCACATGCAAATTCTGGTCCTGCGAATCTAGGAACTGCTGTGGACTGAATGCATGCATTCCCCAATGTAATGGTATTTAGAGGTGGGGCCTTTGGGAGGTGATTAGGTCATAAGGGTGCACCCCTCACAAATGGGATTAGTGCCCTAAAATACACAAAAGAGATGATCTATCTCTCTCTCTCCACCATGTGAGGACACAGCAAGAGGTCCAGCAAGAAGCTCAGAACCCATCTGCTGAAGCACAGAAGAGGGGCTCAGGACCCCATATGCTGAAGCTCAGAAGAGTGGCTCAGGACCCATCTGCAGGAGCTCAGAAGAGGGACACAGGACCCCATGTGCTGAAGCTCAGAAGAGGGGCTCGGGACCCCATATGCTGAGGCTCAGAAGAGGGGCTCAGGACCCCCATCTGCTGAAGCTCAGAAGAGCGGCTCAGAACCCCATCTGCTAGCACCCTAATTTTGGACTTTCAGTCTTCAGAACTGTGAGAGATACATTTCTGTTTTATAAGCCACCCTGTCTATGGTATTTGTCATAGCAACCCAATCTAACCAAGACTCTAGTGTACATCTGTGGGTAGGTTCCTAAACTTATCTTTTGTTTTCTTCAGCTATGGAATGGGGTAACAATAATAAGAACAACCTCTGAGAGGATTAAATGTGATAATCTGTGTAATGCACTGAGCACCATGTCTGGCACATAGTAAGTGCTCAGTCGCTCTGTTAGCCTTTGTTATTACCATTATTATTATCATTAGGTGTGACAGCAGCAGTGGTATCCTGCAGTAGTGGACCTCTGAAGTTGAATATTGAAGAGCAGGTCACACACACAAACACATATGCACACTCACCTTTACTGGTTAACCTGGTCTGAGGTAACAACATCCTCTCCAATATCCTCTCTCCATCACCACCACCAATATCGTTAGTCAGAAGCAGGTGGCAGTGATGGGCATTGCAGTAGGCCTGAGCTGCCACCGTCTTCTCTCTTCTCTACACACATGGAGTGTTTGCGTCGCTCAGGTCACTCACCCACCCCAGGCCTCAGTTACTTCACTACAAAAACAGAACAATAATACTATTTAATGCCCCAAGAGCTGGGCCAGAGAATCCTTCAACTTCCCCTTCCGTGCCAACGCCTTTGATTCTTTTCTCCAACTGTCATCACCCCCACGCCTTGCAGCCTTCCTGGACCATATCCCTGAACTGGTCCTACATGACTCATGGCCTGGGTTCCAGGTGGCCCGGAAAGAAGGGGAGGAGCTTCAGATGTGGCCTGGGTTTCCTCTGCCTTCCCAGAGGCCAAAAAGACATCTGTTCCTGTGGCTGTCACGTCAGCACAAAATGTGTGCCAAGGGAACAGCAGGAAGAAGAGTGTGTAAATCGGCTGCTTTTCTGTGTGTGTTTCAAACTGCCTTGTAGAGGCACAGAGCCATTGTTGAGAGGAGATCCCTGAACTGTTGTTGACCACTGAGGAGCCCACTGTCCTTCATCAGCTTGCACAGGGGACTGTGAGACTTAATAAGCTGATTGTCATTTAGATTATCAAGGGTACAGTTCTGGGCCCACGGGTCACAGCTCTGCCTGCTCTGCCTGAGCAAGCCAGAGGAGGCTGGGAAGTTTTATGTTCCACTCTGGAAAAGAAGACATGATTTCCCATCTTTCATAATCAAACCAACTCACACTTATTCACAGCTTGGCAGGCTTTCAGCACTGCGTGAGCATCAGTCAACTCCTCATTCGATTCATTCCCCGGCAAGCCTCTGCCGTGAGCAAGAGGCAGGTCCTAAGACATGTTTACTGTGCAGTCTGTGCCTTCTAGAAAGGTACAGATTATTAGGGGAGATAAGACAGAGGTGTTGCAAAATGATTGTGTAAAACAACAGGTGTTGAATGTGGTGAGGGTCAATTGAAAAACAACAGCTCTCTGATGACAATCAGCAGACAAAGAAAAGACTTGTTACATCAGAAGCTTTCCTTACCCACTTTCCAGCCTGGTGGATGTGGTCTTAGCCTTGGATCTGTCAGATGCTTTAGAAAGAGATCAGGGTTCTAGGCCGGGCACGGTGGCTCAAGCCTGTAATCCCAGCACTTTGGGAGGCCGAGACGGGCGGATCACGAGGTCAGGAGATCGAGACCATCCTGGTTAACACGGTGAAACCCCGTCTCTACTAAAAAATACAAAAAACTAGCCGGCCGGGGTGGCGGACGCCTGTAGTCCCAGCTACTCGGGAGGCGGAGGCAGGAGAATGGCCTGAACCCGGGAGGCGGAGCTTGCAGTGAGCTGAGATCTGGCCACTGCACTCCAGCCTGGATGACAGCGCGAGACTCCGTCTCAAAAAAAAAAAAAAAAAAAGAAAGAGATCAGGGTTCTGACCACTGAGTCAGGGTGAACTGGACAGCTATGGAGGTGAGAAGAGTGAAGCAGGAGAGAGTAAGGATGATACTTACCATGAAGGTCTGTGAGCCAGTTCAACTGTTTCTAGCACATTTATAGAAGCAAGGAGAGCTGGCCTGGTGGGACAGAGCGTAAAGATGGGGAAACTGTGAGACTTTTTGCTCTTCTCTTGTAAGACTTTTGATATTAAAATCAAAACAAATATTCGTTGCAAACCTATTTATATGTGTCATGCACTGGGTTAGGGCCGTTCATTCTGTTGTATAACTTACTCCTCACCACAGCCCTTTGAATATGTTTTACAATTCCTACTTCCTAGATTATTAAATTGAGGCTCAAAGAAGGAAATGATTCATACACTGGTAAGTGTTGAGCCAGAATATACAGCCAGGTCTTCTAAAGCCTGCCTCCAAATTTCCTCCCCATGACCATCCTCCACTAGGTGGCCATAGTGAGCCACTTGAAATACCAAATCCCATTATACTGTTCCTTAGCCTACAATCCTGCACTGGCTCCCAGTATCCCCAGGACAAAGTCAAAACCCTGGGTATGGCATACAAGACCTTCTACGCTCAGCTAATTATATTTTCAATCTCATATTCCATCTAATCCCTGCCTCATCATCTGCACCCAATGATAAGAAATGCTATCATTTCTTGAGCATCTACAATGTGCCAGACACTGTCCCAAGCACTTCACATGAATTGATTTGTTTCCTTCTCATGACAACCCTATGAGGCAGACACTGTGATATTCCCCACATTATGATTGAGGAAACTGATTCACATAGTGGTTTAGTAATATGATCAAAGCACATATCTTGCAGAGAGTCTGGGAGTCACACCCAGGCAGTTCAGTTCTAGAAGAGAAATGCTGCTCTCTTTGTGATTTCCACACACAACAAGCTGTTTCAGGTTTCCAGGATTTGATTTATATTCTCCCTTCTACCTGAAATGCCATTCCCTTCTTTCTTCCCCTGGATAAAAATCACTTATCTTTCAAGACTTGGTTTAGTACTTATCTTTTCAAAGTATTTGCGTTAGTCCATTTCACATGGCTATAAAGGAATACCTGAGGCTGGGTAATATATAAAGAAAAGAGGTATATTTGGACTCATGGTTCTGCAGGTTGTATAAGAAGCATGGTACTGGTAACTGCTCCTGGTAAGACCCCAGGAACCTTCCAATCATGGTGGAAAGCAAAGGGAAGTCAGTATACCACATGGCAAGAGAAGGAGCAAGAGAGAGAGAGGGGATAGGGTGCCAGGCTCTTTTAAACAGCCAGGTCTCATGTGAACTCATAGAATGAGAACTCACTCATTGCCACAAGGACAGTATCATGCCATTTATGAAGGATCTGCCTTCATGACTGAAACACCTCCCACCAGGCCCACCTTCAACATTATAGGTCACATTGCACCATGAGATTTGGAGGGGACAAAACATCCAAATCATATCTTTTGGACCCTGGCTCCCCAAATTTCATGGTATTCTCACATTGCAAAATACAATCATCTTTTCCCAATAGTCCCCAAAAGTCTTAGCTCATTCCAGCACCCACTCAATCAAAAGTCCAAAGTCTCATCTGAGACTCAAGGCAGGTTCCTTCTACTTATGAGTCTGTAAAATCAAAAACAAGCTATTTACTTCCAAGATACAATGGTGATACCAGTATTGGGTAAACATTCCACTCTGAAAGGGAGATACCAGCCAAAAGAAAGGGACAACAGGCACCACAGGAGTCTGAAACCCATCAGGGCAATCCTTACCTCTTAAAGCTCCAAAACAATCTTTGACTCCATGTCCTGCATCCTGTGCACATTGATGCAAGAAGTGGGCTCTCAAGGCCTTGGACACTGTGGTTTTGCAGAGTGCAGGCCCTGTGGCTGCTCTCACATGTTGGAGCTAAGTGTCTGTGGCTTTTTCAGATTCAGGGTGCATGCTGCCACTGGCTCTCCCATTCATGGGTCTGGAGGACAGTGGCCTCCTTCCCACAGCTCCACTAGGCAGTGCCCTAATGCGAACTCTGTGTCAGGGCTCCAATCCCACGTTTCCCCTTGGCACTGCCCTAGTAAAGTCTCTCTGTGGGGGTTCTGTCCCTGCAACAGGCTTCTGTCTGGGCACACAAGCTTTCTAATACATCCTCTGGAATCTAGGTGGGAGCTGCCAAGACTTCTTCATTCTTGCACTTTGCATGCCTGCAGGCTTAACCCCATGGGGAAGCTACCAGGTCTTATAGTGGCATTCTCCAAAGCGGCAGCCTGAGCTGCATCTTGGCCCCTTTGAGCCAAGACTGGAGTTTGAGTGACCAGGATGTGGGGACAGTATTCTGAGGCTACAGAGAGCAGCAGGGCCCTGGGCCTGGTGCCCAAAACCATTCTTTCCTCCTAGGCCACTGGGCCTGTGATAGGAGGGGCTGCCTTAAAGATTTCAGAAATGCCTCTGAGGCCTTTTTCCCATTGTCTTGGATATTAGCACTTGATTCCCTTTTAGTCATGCTAATCCCTCTAGCAAGTGGTTGCTCCACAGCTAGCTTATCTTCCTCTTCTGAAAATGCTCTTTCCTTCTCTACCATCCAACCAGGTTGTAAATTTTCAGAAGTTTTATGCTCTGCATCCCTTTTAATTATAACTTCCAATTTTAAGTCATTATTTTGTTCTCACATCTGATAATAGGCTGTTAGAAGTAGCCATGTGCATCTTGAATGCTTTGCTGCTTAGAAATTCTGCCAGATACCCTAGGTCATCACTCTTAAGTTCAACCTTCCCCAGCTCCTAGGCCCAGACACAATGCAGCCAAGTTCTTTAAGGCATAACAAGGGTGACCTTTGCTCTAATTCTCAATAAATTCCTTATCCCTATGAGACCTCATCAGTCTGGCCTTCACTTTCCATATTTCTATCAGCATTTTGGTCAAAACCACTTAACAAATCTCTAAGATGTTCCAAACTCCCTCTCATCTTCCTGTCTTCTTCTGAGCCCTCCAAACTCTTCCAACCTCTGCCTGTTATCAGTTCCAAAACTGCTTCCACATTTTCAAGTATCTTTATAGCAATGACCTACTTTTTGGTACCAATTTTTTTGTTAGTCCATTTTGCATTGCTGTAAAGAAATACCTGAGGCTGGGTAATTCATAAAGAAAAGAGGTATCTTTTGGCTCACAGTTCTGTGGGCTGTATAAGAAGCATGGTGGCAGCATCTGCTTCTGGTAAGGCCTCAAGAGTCTTCCAATCATGGTGGAAGGCAAAGTGGAAGCCAGTGTATCACACGGCAAGAAAGGGAGCAATATAGAAGGGAGGAGGTGCTGGGTTCTTTGAAACAACCAGATGTCATGTAAACTAATAGAAGGAGAACTCACTCATTACTGCAAGGACAGCACCAAGTCATTCATGAGGGATCCACTCCCAAGATTCAAACACCTCCCACTAGGCCAACCTCCAACATTTCTTTTTCTTTTTTTGAGACAGAGTCTTGCTCTGTCACTCAGGCTGGAGTGCAGTGGCACGATCTTGGCTCACTGCAACCTCCTCCTCTTGGGTTCAAGCAATTCTCCTCCCTCAGTCTCCTGAGTAGTTGGGGATACAGGCATGTGCCATCATGCCAGGCTAATTTTTTTGTATTTTTAGTAGAGATGGGGTTTCACCATGTTGCCTAGGATGGTCTTGATCTCTCGACATTGTGATCTGCCTGCCTCAGCCTCCGAAAGTGCTGGGGTTACAGGTATGAGCCACCACACCTGGCCTCCAACATTTCAACATAAGATTCGGATGGAACAAAACATCCAGATTAGCCTAGAGTTTAAATTCTCTCTGGGGTGCACTGATACAGACTCCTGTAAACAGCTCTATGCCATCTCTTCTGCCTGTGTGTCTGTCTCCCACTAGACTTACGGCAACTTGAGAACAGACTATACCATATTCATCCTTATTTCTCCAATCTTAAAGAAAAAATCTTGGCCCCACTTCCCTCTGTAGTTACCACCCTTTTATTTCCTTCTTTATACAGCATAATGTCTCACACCGTTGTCCATACTCATTGTTTCTCATGTCTTTCCTCACATTCTTTTTCGAACCCACTTCAGGCAGGCCTTAACCCCCACTACCCCACCAGGAAGGTTGCAGTCTTTGACACAGCTGACCACTCTTTTCCCGTTGAAATTCTTTCTCCCCTTGGTTTCCAGGACACCACCCTCCCCTGAGTTTGTCTCCACTCTCCTTCAATGTCTCCTTTGCTGGTTCCTTCTTTTCTCCCTGACCTCCAAAGATTGGAGCGCCCCCAATTTCAATCCCCAGACTTCTTCTCTTTTCTTATCTACACTCACTCACATCTTAGGTGATCTCATTCAGTCTCATGGCTTTAAATACCATCTATATGCTAATGACTCCCAAGTCTGCTCAGAATATTCTTTCCTGAATTCTACATTCTGTTATCCAACTATATAGTAACTTTCTCCACTTGGGTGTCTAAGAGATACCTCAAACTGAATATGTCAAAAAACAAGTTATTGTTCTTTCCTCATGCCCCCCACCTGCTCCTACTGCTTTCTTTTCTGTCACAACAGATGGCACTGCCTTCATCCTTCCAGTTGTGCAAGCTGAGATTGCAGGCATCATCCTCGACTTTGCTCTTCTCATACCTCACGTCTAATCATCAATAAATCATGTCCATACTGTCTTCAAGAGAAATCCAGACCCCCCGCTCTCATCTTAACTCAAGCCACTCTTCACGGATGGTTGAGTAGTCCTCCCCATGGCTCTCTGCCTTTGCCCCTTTCCCTTTGCCCTCTATCCTTGACATGGCAGCCAAAGTGTTTCTGTTAAAGCATAAATCAGGCCATATTGCAATCATCCCTCTGCTCAAACCTTCCATTGGTAGCACATCTTATTGGTATTAAAAGCCCAGAGTCGGCCAGGAGCAGTGGCTCACTCCTATAATCCCAGCACTTTGGGAGGCCAAGGCAGGTGGATGACCTGAGGTCAGGAGTTAAAGACCAGCCTGGCCAACATGGTGAAACTCCATTTCTACTAAAAATACAAAAATTAGCCAGGCATGGTAACACGTGCCTGTAAACCCAGCTATTCAGGAGGTTGAGGCATGAGAATTGCTTGAACCCAGGAGGCGGAGGTTGCAGGAAGCAGAGATGGTACCACTGCACTCCAGCCCCGGCAACAGAGCAAGACTTTGTCTAAAAAAAATAGAAAAGCCCAGATCTCTACAGTGACCTCTACAGCTGCTAATTGCCGTTCTAACCACTGCCTTTCTGATCATTTATTATTCTCCTCATCCTCTGGGCTTGAGTTACACCTCCACGTCTTTGCTGTTACTCAAACACATTAAATGTGCTCCTACCTCACAGCCTTCACATTTGCTGAGGCCTCTCTAGAATACTTTCTCCAGATTTCTGGATGTCTAACTCCCTCACCTCCTTTAAGTTGTTATTAAATGTCACCTTTTCAGTAAGTCTTTTCCTGGTAAATGCTTCCCACCTCCCAATATGTTATTTCCCCACTTTCTTCTTAGTCCCCTTAGTACTTATCATTACCTAACAGAATATGCATTTTACTTATTTATAATATTAACTGTTTATTTCCCCTTCATAAAGGCAGAGATTTGGGGGATTCTACTTTTATCACTGCTGTTTCTTCTGTGCCTAGTACAACACTTAGCATGTAGTAGGCACTCAATAAATATTGATTGAATGAATGAATGAATGAATGAGTCTTTGTGGTTTTAGCACCTACATCCTTTGTAAACATTTGTTGAACTGAGCAAGTTCTCCAAAGTCCACCACAGAGTGGTGTTTCTTTATTGGCAGCAAGCACTGCAAATTTTCCAACATCAGATGCTATTCCATTCACATGTAAATACAGAAACATAGTCCCTAGCCAGAGAGAAATTACTTCTGTGTTCTCTCTTATAGGTTGATTGCCTAGACCTCTGTCCCATCCATCAGAGAGAAGAACAGACAGTTGACTAGAATGCGGTTCACTTACAAACAGAAGAAATGACTCAAAAACCAGCTACTTGATGAGCAAAGTTCTGGAAAATGCTCTGTTCAGAAGGAGAGAGGCAGTTTCTTGCTCACCTGGGAGGAAATTTCTGGTTTATTGTGTTTCTCTCCAAAGTTATGGCTTTCCAATCCTACCAGAAGCCACCAAGGGAGCACTGCCTTTCAGAGTAGGGCTTCCAATTCTGAAAAATTAATTTTAAATAGAGACACATTACACCTCCCCACAGAACACTTAGCAAGAAAGTGCTACTTAGACTGGGCTTGGCTGCCAAGTCTGCTCAGGCTGGGGTACTGATGATGGGTGGCTCTTTGTCCCCCTAGCCCATCCCCATAGGCCCAGCCCTGGCCTGTCTCCCAGCTCCTCCTCCCTTCCTGAATCTATACCCACAGTTCTGCCTTCTCTTTTGCTCCTCATCAGTGATTTAAATTCCACGAATATTTATTAAATGTCTGCTTTTTTGCCTTGCACTGTGCTAGGTACAGGGAAAGGGTACGAAGACAGAATGAATGTTTCATCATTCCAATCATTAGCACTGAAAAAGATATATTTTAGAGGCTGGGCATGGTGGTCATGTCTGTAATCCCAGCACATTGGGAGGCCGAGGCAGGAGGGTCACTTAAGGTCAGGAGTTTGAGACCAGCCTAGCCAAGAGAGTGAAACTCCATCTCTATTAAAAATACAAAACTTAGCCAGGTGTGATAGTGCCCACCTGTAGTCCCAGCTACTTGGGAGGTTGAGACAGGAGAACCTGGGCGGTGGAGGTTGCAGTGAGCTCAGATCGCACCACTACTTCCCCTTTCTCCCTACATAATGAGTTCTACACCACCAGGCTACTTATTGCCTACCTCCCCTCTCCCCATTGCCGTATTCCAGCTTCCATGTCTTTCTTTCTGCCCAGATTTTTGACCTACAAAACTGTGAGCAAGTAAATGTATATTGTTTTAAGCTGCTATATTTGTGACATTTTGTTACACAGCAGTGATAACTAATACAAACAGGAAAAAAATTGGCCTTTAAGGTTTACTTCTAATCTTAGCCCTTTAACTCAGCGATATCACCAGTCCCAGAGGTCTTGAACCAGTAAAGCAGTATCCAAGAAATGTGCCTGGTCTGAGTTTCTGTGGGATCTTTTTCATACAGAAGACTCCTCAGAGCAGAGCAGCCATATCTTTCCCATTAATTTGAAACACTCAGTGCCAGAGACCACATCTCCTGTACTTTTGGATCCTTTCTGCTGTCCCTTCTGCCTTCCCTCCAGGCCCTGATATTTCCCAGGTGTTAGGAAACCTTGGTGGATTAAAGTTTTCAAGATACTCCTCTTAAGAGGACAGGCATAGGAAACAACCCAAGTCTACAGGGGATTGGTTAAAGAAATCATTTTATATCCACATAATGAAATGCTATGCACTTGTTACAGAAAAAAGTGAAGCCATCTCTATAGAAATGGGGAAACCTCCTGGATATATGGTTAAGTGAAAAATGCAAAGGGTAAATCAGTGAATACTACCATTTGTATAAGAAAGGAGGAATATACACATATGCATTTGCGTGGGCTTCTGTCTGCAAAAAGAAACACTGGGAAGACACAGCAGAAGCTAATTAAAACTACTCCCTATAAGGGATGGGGTTGAGGAAGAAACAGGGTAGGTGGAAGTGGTAAGAAGAAAATTCCTCGATGTATTCAGTTTTGTGTCAATTTTTGGAAACTTTTAACTAGTCAAAATATATGATTTAAAGGCACTGAAACATTGGGGGCAGGAGGGGGATGGGAAGAGATTTCTAAAGGACCAAAGACACTGAAGAGCTATGATTCTACAGTAGGCAGCCCCCAAATCACAGAGTAAGAAACCAGAGGCCAGCTTTGCTCTTGAGAGCAGGAGGTTGGTAACCCTGTGTGCTAGGTTATATTTGCCAGCTTACATGGGCCTGTGTGGCCAGGTAGTTCTGAGGTGGCCTGAATATGGAGGGAAAAGTGGGAAGGGTGTTAGGGTGTGTTGGTGCATGTCACAGCATCCAGTCTAAGGTGATCCTGTGACCTGTAGAATTTGGTGGCAGACTGTCTAGACATATAAGGTGTTATGAGCTGAATTGGGTCTCCCAGAATTCATGTGTTGAAGTCCTAACCCCAGTATCTCAGAATTGACAATATTTGGGGATAGGGTCTTTAAGTTAAAATGAGGTCATTAAAGCAGGTCCTAATCTAACCGATGTTCTTATAAGAAGAGGAAATTAGGACACAGGTATGCATACAGGGAAGACCATGTGAGGACACAGAGAGAAGAGGCCCCCTATAAGCCAAGGAGGCCTCAGAAGGAACTAGCCTTGTGAACACCTTGACCTGGAACTAACTTCTAGCCTCCAGAGCTAGGGGAAAAATCAACTATTTGTTTGTCTGTTTTTGTTTTTTTGAGACAGAGTCTCGCTCTGCCACCCAGGCTGGTGTTCAATGACATGATAGCTCACTGCAACCTCCACCTCCCGGGTTCAAGTGATTATCCTACCTCAGCCTCCCAAGTAGCAGGGATTACAGGCACCCACCACCACACCCAGCTAATTTTTTTGTATTTTTAGTAGAGACGGGGTTTCACCATGTTGGCCAGGCTGGTCTCGAACTCCTGACCTCACGTGATCCACCTACCTCCGCCTCCCAAAGTGCTGGGATTACAGGCAGGAGCCACGGTGCCCAGTCACTATTGTTGTTTAAGCTACCCAGTCTGTGCTACTTTGTTATGGTAGCCCTAGAAAATTAGTATAATACAGAAGGGAACTGGAGGGCAGTGGAAACTGCTCTGCTAGGAAAGGGGTGAGCTTGGAGGACAGAGGTGGGTGGTATTGGGATGGCACTGGGGAAGCACAGCTCAGGGGATCCTGTGACAAAATGAAAAGGGTGGGAGCTTTGAAAAGAGGAGCTAGGGGTCGGGCGCAGTGCCTCACGCCTGTAATCCCAGCACTTTGGAAGGCCAAGGCAGCCGGATCACTAGGTCAAGAGATCGAGACCATCCTGGCCAACATAATAACCCCGTCTCTATTTAAAAAAAATACAAAAATTAGCTGGGCGTGGTGGCGCGCCCCTGTAGTCCCAGCTACTCGGGAAGCTGAGGCTGAAGAATCGCTTGAACCTGGGAAGCGGAGGTTGCAGTGAGCCAAGATCGCGCCTCTGCACTCCAGCTTGGCGACAGAGCTAGACTTAGTCCCCCCCACCCCACCCCCCCAAAAAAAGAGCTAGGAACTTTGTGTATGATTGGGGGGGAGGGTTGCAGAAGACAAAAAGTCTCATTTCTCTCTCTTAAAATCTCATGTTCCCCTGGGCCAGCCCATTTTCCCCAGGGCCACACTCTCAATGTGCCTCTGTTCTGTTCAGGGAGCAGAAGGTTTGGCTCCAAGGAGGATATAGAACTGCCCCCGGCCCTCCCCGCCATCTGACGGCCCATTGTGTCCACAGAGCTGGGTGGAGTGATTCCGAGGGGGAAAATTCCCTCTTGCTCCGGGAAGTCCACTGGCTCCCCGGGCTCCTCGGTGCTAACTGGGGGCAGGGGGTGGGCGGATCTGAGGCTGGGGAGGGGCTGCAGTCTGGGGGCTGCGGGCCAGGGATTTGCGGCTGCCTCAGCGGGCGGCGCCTCCTCCCTTGCTTTTGCCACCGGCGCCTCGTCCCTCGCCCCTCGCCCCTCGCCCCTCGACCCCGCGGCAGCTGGGCCCGGGCCCTCCGCTTCCCTCAGCCCTTTGTGGCTCTAGTTTATTTTCCAGTTAATGAAATGGGGGGAGGCTGAGTCCCTGCCGCTGCCCCTGGAGACGCCGGAGTTCTGAAGGCATCTCCTCCGCGAGACTCCAGCCTGCGTCCCTGTCCCCTTGCCCCGCCCCAGGCCGCCATTGGGTCACACCTGCCGAGCATCCCCTCCACAAAGGGCCTCAGTCCGCCGGCAGGCAGCGGCTGCGATGGGGCCTGGGCCGAGGTCGGTGTTTGCTGGTGTGGGAGGGAAAGCCCTGCGACCTGGAGGTCTAACGCTGCCATTTGCCTGCTGTGCATCGCCCAGCAAGTCACTCAACCCTTTCTGAGACTTTGCTGCACCCTGTGTAAGACATGTCGTAGTAAGTGGGACATTGCTCTTCCCTCTGGAGTCAGGGAAGGTGAGGGAGACAGAAAGAGGAAACAAGCTTTGCAGTCTCCCAGCTGAATAACGGTGGGCAGGTTACCTAACATTTCTGGGACTTCAGTTCCTTCACCTGTGAAATGGAGACAACATAGTCGTAGAGGAGTAAATGAGATAACTCATGTAAAGCCCTGGGACAGTGCTGATGCATAGCAAACTGTTAGGAAAGGTGCTGCCATTGTTGTTGTTGTTGTTGTTGTTGTTGTTGTTGTTGTTGTTATTCAACACTACCGTAATAAAATACCAGTGCTGGCCGGGGGTGGTGGCTCACGCCTGTAATCCCAGCACTTTAGCAAGCCTAGGCGGGCAGATAACGAGGTCAGGAGATGGACACCATCTGGGCTAACACGATGAAACCCCGTCTCTACTAAAAATAGAAAAAATTAGCCGGGCATATTGGCGGGCTCCTGTAATCCCAGCTACTCGGGAGACTGAGGCAGGAGAATCGCTTGTACCTGGGAGGCAGAGATTGCAGTGAGCGGAGATCGCACTCCAGCCTGGGCGACAGAGTGAGACTCCGTCTCAAAAAACAAAAAAACAAACAAACAAAAAAAATTGCTGTGGACAGAGGTGAATCCAATTTTATGGGTCCTGAAGCTCACATTGGTTGGAGGCAGGGTCTCCCACAAAGGAAAAAAAGATAAAAGTATAAATGCAAAATTAGATACATACTTGAAAATTTATTTTTAAAATGAGAAGATGAATCATAACAAATTGCAAATTAAAGAGTTGGCAAATCAAAAATCATTTAAAATCCAGGAAAAATAACATAGTAATTTATATTAATTAACTGCCTAGCACATTCATATAGCATTTTTTTTACTTTTTCTGGCAGCATGCTCTTTGATTGATTCTTTATAATGATTTTGTCAGTTTTTTATAGAGAGAGCAGAAAGATAATTCAGTTTTCTTCTGGCATGGTTGATGAAAAAAAATTTTTATTACTATTGATAGTATTTAAAAATACGTTTCAACTTTAAAATTTCGTGAGGCCGGGCACCGTGGCTCGCACCTGTAATCCCAGCACTTTGGGAGGCCGAGGCAGGCAGATCATGAAGTCAGGAGTTCAAGTCCAGCCTGGCCATCATGGTGAAATCCCGTCTCTACTAAAAATACAAAAAATTATCCAGGCTTGGTGGCACACACCTGTAATCCCAGCTACTCGAGAGGCTGAGGCAGGAGAATCACTTGAACCCAGGAAGCAGAGGGTGCCATGAGCCAAGATCGCTCCACTGCACTCCAGCCTGGGTGGCAGAGCAAGACTCTGTTTAGAGAAAAATAAATAAATAAATAAATAAATAAATAAATAAAAAAAACTGCTCTTTGTAATACCATATATAGTTTTAGGATAGGCCAGGAATGGTGGTTCACACCTATGATCCCAGAATTTTGGGAGGCTGAGGCAGGAGGATCACTTGAGCCCAGGAGTTTAAAGCTGCAGTGAACTATGGTTGTGCCGCTGCACTCTATCCTGGATAGACTCCAGAGCAAGACTCTGTTTCTATTAAGAAAAAAAGAAATTGGGATTGTCAGATTTGAAAAAGAAAGCTATGCAAATTTTTTTCATAATAGAGCTGTAAGATTTCAGCACAGTTCAGGCTTTCTTATGTAGTAACTAATCTTAAATACTTGTTATAAAGGATAATAGCCAGTTTGTCCTAGATGCAGTGGTCTATTATGAACTTTATGAACTTTATTTTTATCAAATCACCAAGAAATTTAGAACTTTTTGCAATGTATTCCTATGAATTACTCTTCCTCATTAGTTGAATTATTAAATAATCCAAGATCTTATTAGAAATCTGTCTTTTCCTCTTACTGCAGTATCTCTTTGAGGATAATCTGAGTTTTATGTTACAATTCACTTCTTAATGTCAGAATAATTTCTATCTAACAATTTCATATAAAAATCAATGGGAAACACTTTTGTATGGTATGTTTATAATTGTATATCCCACCTTGTTAAACATATTCCTGACAGGGGAAACTTCCATTTTGATAAAGCACCAGTGAGAACTCAATCCACTGTTTGCAATGTTACATGTTTCGTGATCAGGAGAATTTTCCACAGACTGGCTTCTGGCTCCATATAGTTCAAATACTACTTCCAGGTTCAGGCATTAGAGGACATGTTCTTGCCACCATGACCCTCAGGTTCTGAATCTATATGTCATGATGATACCTGAATCTGTCAGCTCAATGGCTGTAGGAATATTCCTAGAAGCCAATCCTATACCAGAAGTTAGCAACAACTAGACATGCAGGTGATCGTGGACCACATCACATACCCCTTTAAACAAACTGAAATGTAGGTTCTAAATTTCTTGGTGGTTTGATAAAAATAATGTTCATAAACTTCATGATAGACCGCTACTATCTGGCTATTATCCTTTATAACAAGTATTTAAGATTAGTTACTACATAAGAAAGCCTGAACTGTCCTGAAATCTTACAGCTCTATTATGAAAAATATTTGCATAGCTTTCTTTTGTAGGCTGGGTGAAGTGGCTCAAGCCAGCATTTTGGGAGGCCGAGATGGGTGGATCACTTGAGGTCAGGAGTTCAAGACCAGCCTGGCCAACATGGTGAAACCCCGTCTCTAGTAAAAATACAAAAAGTAGCCAGGCATGGTGGCACATGCCTGTAATCCCAGCTACTTGGAGAATTGCTTGGAGAATCCCAGCTACAGAAGAATTGCTTGAATCCGGGAGGCGAAGGTTGCGGTGAGCCGAGATCGCGCCATTGCACTCCAGCCTGGGCAAGAAAGCAAAACTCTGTCTCAAGAAAAAAAAGAAAAGAAAAAGAAAAAGAAAAACTTTAATGTATTTTCAACTCAATTTCCACTTAGGCAGACCCCCAAAACACCCATGGCTCCTTTACCACCTAATTTGAGGGGAGGTGGGGCAGAGAGAAAATTATAATGGAAAGAGACATCAGACTTAATGAATTGTAGTTACGATATCTTACGCTTGCATATTCTATGCAGAACCACATGAACATACCGACAGGGCGCCTCCCAGGGCCTTAGGAGGGCCCTAGACAAGTGAGCTTCATTACCTTTACGATAAGTCTGCCTCCAGCTGTAGACTCCATAATTTCAGGGGCTGTAGAAGGTCTCTCTAGTATCCCTCCAAAATGCCTCCTTATCAAGTATAAGGGGGTCTATAATTACACTGTCAGGAATGTATTCCCTTGGTTACAGCATTGTGCCAATGCTAGCTCTCTTTTAAAATATGCTTTGGTAGGGGTATGAGAGGAGGCAGGATATGGAGTCCCTTACATTTTAGTATGAATGCATTCACCAGGGGAAGTTTAGAACTGTAGGAGAATTCTCATGGTTGAAGAATAAAGTATCAAGAAAGAGAGACAAAGGCAAACGTTCTTCACTTCACATTTGTGTGTAAAGTGGATGCGCTGTGTTCTACAGCCAAATTTGGGATTACAAGTGGCCTATGTGAGGAGATAGAGTGAAAGAGAACCCCTCTAGCATGCAGCATTATTTTTAGTCACTTTTCAATTATGAGCAATAATAGAAAATAATTATTAATAGTATTAATAGCAATTTCTCAACAAAATCACTTTGCTTGGTAAGTATTTTGGATTTTATTGAGTGCTTTAAGCCACACGTTGGCGGTGACTTAGTTCAAGCTGAATTGGAGAGACATAATTTTTCTAACTTCCTTTGACTTGCTTCCCCCGCTGCCCTCTGTCCCCACTGCCCAACCTCAGCTTGTTAAGAGATCCTGACTCAGGGACCAGCCTAGCTGAACTCTCCCATCCACCTTGGGAGATTTCCAGGCCACACTCTCCATGAGCTGAGCACTTGGTGATGTGTTTGTGAGAAGGAGACTCTCAGTCCACCTTGCTTCTCTCTCCATTTAGACTCTAAACAGAGGTAGTGGTAAAATCACCTGAGAAAATCCAGGAGCAGAGGAGTGGAGACTGAAGAGGAGAGCCCACGTTGTGAGGAGCGAGCGGCTGGCAGGTGAATGTTTATCTCTCTCTGAGCTGACTCTGAGCTTTCTTTTCCCCATGTAAATGAAGCAAGGGAGGAGAAGGCCCCCAGAGTATAGACAGGGCCCAGGCTGCCTTTTTCATGGCAGCCATTCTCTGAAAAGCTTCTTCAAAAACTCCACTTTGATAACCCCAGTGCCTGAGCAAGTCACATTGGAACTCTCTGTGAAGAGGCAGGCTCTCAGCCGGCTGTGTGCAGTGTCTTTGAGAAGAGAATACAAACCCTGGGATATTGGATAGAAATTAGGCTGTCGAACACACAGCCTAAGGTCTCCAGGAATAGAAGAAACATGGTGGAGTTTGACAAACTGGGTGAGCATCCTGTGGTCACATTCGCATACTGTGTGCCTTTGGGCAAGCTGCTTAGCCTCTCTCTGCCACAATTCCCCTGTACGGAAGTGGGAATGATAATTCCTATCTCGTCATTATGAAGATTGAAAATAGTGCCCATAGCGTGTTCAGCATAGTGCCAGACATGCTGGAGATGCTCAAGGAGGACTGGGTTGGCAGGAGGGACAGATATTTGGTTGAAAAAATGTGCCCTGAGCTTCCTCCACATGAGAGGTACTGAGCAAACCCTCAGGGAGGAACTAAGATGTGTGGGGGAAGGTTTTCAAAGTTTGAGGAGGAAACAAGCTATGTAAATACATGACTATAATAGTGAACAGGTGGCCTCCAGGAGTGGAGAGTCAGCGGCTTTGGAAAGACAGAGCTAAAAGGCATGTCCTCATATCAGGCAGCTCGGGGAAAATGTTGTGTCTGGGTTGGGCCTTGAAGGAGGAGTTTTGACCGGAGATTATGGTAGAAAAATACATCATGTAAAGGGGAAAGCATGAGCAAAGAAGTAAGGGGGTAAAAACCTGAAGACGTTAGAGAAGAACTAATAGGTTGGAGATTAGGATTCCTGTGACATACGTGAAGAAAACTGGAAGGTAACAAAGCTGTCCATGAAGCTAGAAGGTAAGTTAAGGCCAGAGGGTTTGTGTGCCTTGAATGTGCAGCTTAAATGTTCAGAATTCTCCAAAAAGCAAAGAGCCATTGCATGTTGTTGAGTACGTATTTTGGAGAGATGACTCCACTTTTCAGAGTAGCCAAGTACCCCCAGAGCAGGTGCCTGGCCCAGCCATCCTGTTTCATCAGAAGAACAAGGAATGTGGCCACCACTGAACAGGGAAATGAGGGAGGGCAGGCAGGCAAGGAGAAGTACTAGTGAGTTACACCGTTATAAATACACTTTAGGGCTGTGTGACTTGGCCATAAATCGCCGCACTGTGCTCAGGTGATGTCACCCGACGCTCGGCTGTATTTATAGCTTTGTTCACTGTTCCCTGGGATTTTTTTCTTGGCACATTCGAGGTAATAAGTGTCTCCCCCACACACACTCACCCTGAACAACAGAAGATAAACTTTTATGCCACTTCTGTTTGTCTTCTCCCAGCTCCTTGGAAGGATGATTTCCTGGACTTATCAAGTGCCTGCTTAGTTGAGAATATTCTCCCGCAGTTCAATTGCTAGCCCCCAGGCTTTGTACTCTGAAATGGAGCTCAGCCTCCTCTCTACTCCAGGAAATCCTTTGTGGAACTCAGAATCAGAAATATCTCCCTTTTTTCCAGGCACTCTGGTAACAACTGTGAACAACAACAGTACAGGCTCTACCTGCACAGGGCTTATGATCTAGCATGGGAAACAGACACTGAATACTTAGTTAGAAGGGAGATGAATGTTACTAGTGGAAATAGAAGGTTCTTGAAGGCAATAACAAGGTGATCTAGCTGTCTGGAGGAATTAGAGAGGCTTCCATGGAGTAGTGGCATTTAGTATGAGGTCTGAGGGATGAGTAGCACTTAGCTTAGGGGGCGAGGTTGGTGTAGAGCCCTGGGAGGAAAAGAACACTGCAGGCAAGGGAACCCCATGTGCCAAGACCCCAAACAATGAGAGAAATATGGCCAGTCCCTAAAACTTAGTGAAGCCTGGTGGAGTTGGAGTATAAAGGATAAGAAGGGGAGTGGAGAGCAGTGGGGTTGGGAGGGAAGGCAAACGTACTCCAGGCAGGCTCTAGGAACCAACGGGAAGTTGCTGTATCTGATCCTAAGGGCAATGAGAGCCCTGGTGAGTTTTAAAGAGTGGAGTCATGTGGTCAAATTTGAGCTTGAGAAAAATTATTAGGCTTGGGCTCATGCAGAAAGGCCTTGCTGGTGTTGAGGCAAGAGATAATACACATGGAGCAGGGTGGTGGCAATGAAGATGGAAGCAAATAGGCCACTACCTGGGAAAGCCAATCCACAGGATTTGGAGACTGTTTGAATGTGAATGGGGATGGAGAGAGTATGTACTCACAGATGTCTGGTCTGAACAATAGAATGGAGGTTGGTGTCATTCTCGAAAGAGGACTGCTGAAGGAGTGGCCAGGGTTTGTTGTTGTTCTGTTTTGTTTTTTACTTGGGGGGCAACATTTTCCTCTGAATTAGCTTTCCTCTGGATCTATTCCCAAATCCTAGACTAGGGCTTTGCATGAGGAAGACCTATGGATGCGGGAAGCATTGAGGCTCACGGCTAAGGGCTAGTAGAAAAGGGGAAAGTGCCAATACCTGGAAGAGAGGACTTGTTACCAGGTCCTGTTTGCTGGCTGTGTCTTGGAGGCTGGAATAGAAGCACTGGAGAGATATTAAACCAACATTCTCCATCTGTCCATTTAGGAAATGCCATCTGAGCCAGCAGCCAGACCCTGCCTGGCAGGTAGCATGGGGCCTGTTCCCTGGCACAGAAGCCGAAAAGCCAGTGGAAGTAGAGAGGAGTTCCACCGTCCTGGAGCTTGGCTGTCACAGGTAGGAAGGCACCAAGTCAGGTGAAAGGAGTAGGAGTCAGAAAATTGCTCCCCAACTCTGGACCTGGGGAAGAATCTTGGCTCTGGTTCCTTGAGAGGAAATGAGCCGAAAGTTTCCAGAAGTAGTTCTCAAACACAGAGAATTTACAGAATGCCCTATGGGCCCTGATGGAACCCACTAAAAAGCATCCCCAGGGAATATCTCATAACTCAATATTAGAGACAAATAATATTACAGTACCATGGGGGCATCAGAGTTAGCAGGAAACTGAGCCCAGAGAGGGGAGCCATCTAATTTAAAGCCACACTCAGACTCTGACTAAAGATCCTGAATCTCCATTTCTAGGAAACGTTTCTTGATGCCTGCAAGCTGAGTTGAGTGACTCCTGTTTTGCACTAAAAAACACAGGCATTTTTCTTTTTTTTTTTTTTTTTAATTTATTTATTATTATTATACTGTAAGTTGTAGGGTACATGTGCATAACGTGCAGGTTTGTTACATATGTATACTTGTGCCATGTTGGTGTGCTGCACCCATCAACTCGTCATTTACATCAGGTATAACTCCCAATGCAATCCCTCCCCCCTCCCCCCTCCCCATGATAGGCCCCGGTGTGTGATGTTCCCCTTCCTGAGTCCAAGTGATCTCATTGTTCAGTTCCCACCTATGAGTGAGAACATGCGGTGTTTGGTTTTCTGTTCTTGTGATAGTTTGCTAAGAATGATGGTTTCCAGCTGCATCCATGTCCCTACAAAGGACACAAACTCATCCTTTTTTATGGCTGCATAGTATTCCATGGTGTATATGTGCCACATTTTCTTAATCCAATCTGTCACTGATGGACATGTGGGTTGATTCCAAGTCTTTGCTATTGTGAATAGTGCTGCAATAAACATACGTGTGCATGTGTCTTTATAGCAGCATAATTTATAATCCTTTGGGTATATACCCAGTAATGGGATGGCTGGGTCATATGGTACATCTAGTTCTAGATCCTTGAGGAATCGCCATACTGTTTTCCATAATGGTTGAACTAGTTTACAATCCCACCAACAGTGTAAAAGTGTTCCTATTTCTCCACATCCTCTCCAGCACCTGTTGTTTCCTGACTTTTGAATGATCGCCATTCTAACTGGTGTGAGATGGTATCTCATTGTGGTTTTGATTTGCATTTCTCTGATGGCCAGTGATGATGAGCATTTTTTCATGTGTTTGTTGGCTGTATGAATGTCTTCTTTTGAGAAATGTCTATTCATATCCTTTGCCCACTTTTTGATGGGGTTGTTTGTTTTTTTCTTGTAAATTTGTTTGAGTTCTTTGTAGGTTCTGGATATTAGCCCTTTGTCAGATAAGTAGATTGCAAAAATTTTCTCCCATTCTGTAGGTTGCCTGTTCACTCTGATGGTAGTTTCTTTGGCTGTGCAGAAGCTCTTTAGTTTAATGAGATCCCATTTGTCAATTTTGGCTTTTGCTGCCATTGCTTTTGGTGTTTTAGACATGAAGTCTTTGCCCATGCCTATGTCCTGAATGGTACTACCTAGGTTTTCCTCTAGGATTTTTATGGTATTAGGTCTAACATTTAAGTCTCTAATCCATCTTGAATTAATTTTCGTATAAGGAGTAAGGAAAGGATCCAGTTTCAGCTTTCTACTTATGGCTAGCCAATTTTCCCAGCACCATTTATTAAATAGGGAATCCTTTCCCCATTTCTTGTTTCTCTCAGGTTTGTCAAAGATCAGATGGCTGTAGATGTGTGGTATTATTTCTGAGGACTCTGTTCTGTTCCATTGGTCTATATCTCTGTTTTGGTACCAGTACCATGCTGTTTTGGTTACTGTAGCCTTGTAGTATAGTTTGAAGTCAGGTAGCGTGATTCCTCCAGCTTTGTTCTTTTGACTTAGGATTATCTTGGAGATGCGGGCTCTTTTTTGGTTCCATATGAACTTTAAAGCAGTTTTTTCCAATTCTGTGAAGAAACTCATTGGTAGCTTGATGGGGATGGCATTGAATCTATAAATTACCTTGGGCAGTATGGCCATTTTCACGATATTGATTCTTCCTATCCATGAGCATGGTATGTTCTTCCATTTGTTTGTGTCCTCTTTTATTTCACTGAGCAGTGGTTTGTAGTTCTCCTTGAAGAGGTCCTTTACATCCCTAGTAAGTTGGATTCCTAGGTATTTTATTCTCTTTGAAGCAATTGTGAATGGAAGTTCATTCCTGATTTGGCTCTCTGTTTGTCTGTTACTGGTGTATAAGAATGCTTGTGATTTTTGCACATTAATTTTGTATCCTGAGACTTTGCTGAAGTTGCTTATCAGCTTAAGGAGATTTTGGGCCGAGACAATGGGGTTTTCTAAATATACAATCATGTCATCTGCAAACAGGGACAATTTGACTTCTTCTTTTCCTAACTGAATACCCTTGATTTCTTTCTCTTGCCTGATTGCCCTAGCCAGAACTTCCAACACTATGTTGAATAGGAGTGGTGAGAGAGGGCATCCCTGTCTTGTGCCAGTTTTCAAAGGGAATTTTTCCAGTTTTTGAACACAGGCATTTTTCTATCTGCACTTCCCAACTCTGTTGTAATTATCTGTCTGTCTTTCCCACTAGAGGACGAGGTTTTGGACAACAAGGGGGTGTGCTTCATTCTTCTTTATATCCCAAGGGCTTCTCCCAGTGCCTGGCATAGAGTGAGCTTTTAATACATGTTTGTGGGATGAATAGATGAATGAATGGGTGAATGGACTAATTACTTAATTAATCTCAACCAAAACCCTTAGCAAACCTCTACCAGGGGGTTATACGGGTTGGAGTGACATTGTTAAGAGCTGTGCTTTAAGTTAACGGGCTCTCTTATAGTTAGGGTTAAGTAAGCTTAGCCCTTATATTTCCACTCATATGAACCTTATTTAATTTCACTCTTCAACTGCCATGATGTTCAGTGTCCTTAATAGAACTTCAGGCCATAATCCTAGCTGCAAACTCAATCTCATTTCTAGCTTGGATGAAAACATAAAACATAACCCTCTAAACCAGTTCTGATACTAAATGGATCCAATGAGTGGGTGGTTTTAGGTCTTCAAGGAAGCACTGAGGAATGTTAAAGGCCAAGAAACTCTGGCTTGGGGAGAGAATCCAAGAAAACTAAAACCGAGAGCCAAAGGAAGATGAGAGACTTCTCCCTTTTCCTCAGTGTCTCTTGCTTCCTGCTCACTCGATTCTCTGCTTTCCAGACTCTTACAGAAGACTAGAGTCACATAATGGTCAGAGCCATTTAGGTATCAGGAGTGTCTTTGCTGAAAAAAAGGCATTTGGAATGAGACTGGGGTACAGGGGTGGGAAAGATGGAATTAGTGAGAAACATAGGTGAATCCTAACCTGAGTGGCCTGGGTTCTAGTCCCAGGTCTACTGTGCCTTCCCTTGCGACCTATGACAGACCATTTTGCCACCTCTAAGGGGAATGGACTTCATGCTGTCTCCAGTTGTGCAGTTTCCCATCTGAGTTATTAATTCATTATTACTGTCTCTATTTTTTCCAAAGAGTCTATTTCCCACTGCCCTCCCCCCCCACACACCCAATCCCCATCTCAAGGCCTCTGTCTGAGTTGCTGAACGCTAACACTCTTCTCCTTTTTTCTGAACAGGTCTCCTCAACAAGGCTACTCATTGGAAGCAGGGATCTTCCAATCCCCGTGATTCAGGCAATGAGATATTCATTAAACCTAATAAGAGATAACTGGTTCATTTAGTACAAATTGCCCTCCCCCCAACACTTCCCCTGCCATACTGGAGCTGGCATATGAAGCAATGGAAAGGGAAGGGCTGAAAATGGGTGGTGTGGAATGGATCCCAGTCATTCGCAGGCAATGTTGGCACACGGTAGATATATACACTGGGAGCCTATCTTTGCCAAGGTCATTCTTTCTAAGTCCCTGCCTCTGAGCAGCTTCAACCCATCCAAAACATTTCTCCCTAAATATTTTGGATACTTCTCAGTAGACAGTCCTTTATGGTGGCTAGCGTCTAGTCCTTCTTGTTCAATAGCAACACTGCTTCTTAAGTGTCCTCTGACACCCATGCCCCATCCATGCAGCCTGACCTCCTTCGTCTACCACCTTCCCCTTCTGTAGGAGGCCTAAGATGGCCACTTAACCTCACTGCTGTCCCCGGTACCTAGTCTCTGTTGCGCGTCTTACTGGCATCCTCATATCTTAATGTATCAGGGATCTGGGCCTCCTTGGAATATCTTCTTCGCTCTGCACACATGTCAGAGAGGGTGAACAACTATCATTTCAACCACTGAGATCCCTGTTCCTTGGCAAGATACCAAGCATAGGTGGCAAAACTGAGATGAGGAAACGCCAGTCCCCAGGCCCAGAATTCTTCTTCACTTTTTTTACAGGACCAGATACTCTTTACAGAGAGGCCAGCCTAGCTGGACCCAGGCTCAGGGCCCCCTGGCCACTAAGGAGAGGTCTGGGGCACTTTGACTGATGCTGTCTTTCCTCTTGCCCCACTCTCCCCTCATAGTGCAGATTAGAGACTTTTTTCACTGCCATATGGCAGTCCCTTACCCCTGCCCTTTTTCTTGTACGTCTCAAAAGCTGGGCATCTTAAGGAAAAGGAGCACAAGAGAAATAAACTGGTATAGCAGCAGGAAATCTCAAGGCTGAATATCTGGAAGGACTTACGCAGTTACCTGGGCTGGGAGATACAAAAGTGGAGAAGGGATGAAGAGCCCCCTTTGCTGGGAGGACTTTTGAAGAAGGGGTACATCTCTCACTGTCACTTCTCTGGGCTATAGTCTGCAGCAGGGAAGAGACAAGGTGACCTCTGGTGATCCCTTACCGTTGGGATTCGAGGTTTCCTTTAGGGTCAGGATTATTTTCCAAGCTGAGAATAAGGATCTCACCCTTTCTCTCCTCTGTCTCTGGTAAGCAGCAGGGACACAATACTCCACCTCTCTAGGGGGAAAAAGGACAATTTATAGAATTGTTCTGCTGTTCTTAGCCCTCGTTGAGACAAAGAATACATTTCTGTCTCTCAAGGTGGCTTCTCCTGCTGATGGTCATAAATTGCCTTCCTGCTCACTCCCTGACCTCTTGATCTTTGTGCTTTTGTGCTCAAAAATTATTAATATTTCTCTTAACTCCATATATAACCTTTGGCTGTTTCTCTCCTTTTTTCCAGGTGAAGTAGCATCCTTAGGGATTACTTCCTCCGCCTCCGCGCCTGCCTGCTTCTGTCGGGGGCAGGGCTCTGTGCATGAGGATGAAGACAAATCCACAGGAGGAAGATTCAAAAGATCTCTGTTTGGGAAAGCTCCAAAACTGAAAAATAATCACAGCTAGCATTTACTGAGCATATGCTGTATGCCTAGTATTGTTCTAAGGGCTGTATGGATATGAACTCAATCCTCACAACTACTCCATAACATAAGTACTATTATTATCCCTGTTTTCATATCAAAGAAACAAGAGCTAGAGAGGTTAGCCACACAAAATGTCTAAGGTCACACAGAAAGGAAGGGGAAGAACCTAGATTTGAATCCCTGTCTGGTTTCAGGGCCCATGTGCTTTGCTGTCAACTACTCTGCCAGGTACCTCTCTGATAGGGAAAGGCTTACCCAGCTTTTGCTCTGCCCTCAGGGAGTTCCAGAATGGTGTGACATGCATGTGCCTTGCCCCACAAGAATCCCCAAGTTTGATAGGAGAGGCAGATATCCTGTCCTAGGAAGATATGTCCAGTCTGATGGAAAAGACACAAGCTTTATCTTTAGATCATCTGACTGATACTAGGGACTCAGTCCCAGGATGTCTACGGTTTGATGAGTTATGTTATTAGATTCTAAGAGACTCAGTTAATTTGACTAGACCAAATTGTGAGCATTAGTGGTAAAGAGATGAGGATGGAGCAAAGTTGGGGCAGCTTAATTGGGGTTGCCCCAGGAGGGGAGGGTGATACAAGATTGGCATTAAGCAGAAGAAATGCTAGTGGAGATAAGAGGGCAGGACACTTGTGTGGTGTGCAGGCTTGCTGAAGACCATGTCTGGAAAGCAGGCGTTTGCTTCGTTTAGCAGCTCTCTACTTTGGCTGTCTACTAGAATCACCTGGGGCTATGTCTAAAAATACTGATGCTTGAACTTCACCCCAGAACGGTTAATCTTTAGGGATGAGGGAATGGCACTGGTGTTTTTAAAAAGCCCTCAGGGCAGGGCATGGTGGCTCATGCCTGTAACCCCAGCACTTTGGGAGGCCGAGGCGGGTGGATCACCTGAGGTCAGGAGTTCGAGACCAGCCTGGCCAAGATGGCAAAACGCTGTCTCTACTAAAAATGCAAAAACTAGCCAGGCATGGTGACACACACCTGTAATCTCAGCTACTTGGGAGGCTGAGGCAGGAGAATCTCTTGAACCCGGGAGGTGGAGGTTACAGTGAGCTGAGATCATGCCATGGCACTCCAGCCCAGGTGACAGATCTAAACACCAACTCAAAAAGTTAAAGAATACTAATAATAAAATTAAAGGCCCTCAGGAGATGCTGTGCACAACTGGTGTTGAGGACCACTAGCTGCGGATGAGGTCTATGGGGTCTTAAGCTCCGAGATCTGGGATGCTGGATGACTTATGTGGAAGAGATTCTAGAGACGTGAGTTTGCTATGGACTGAGCTGGTGAGGATTTGGAATTAAAGGAAAGGGGGAGAGAAAAGGGAAGCTAAAGGACCAGAGGAGACAGGCCAGATTGTTGTTTTGGCTCTTAGTGAGCTAGAGAAACTTGGCTCCTCTGTTTCTAGGGTTTCGAGGTAAAATAAAAGGTCCACAAAAATCCAAAAGCTCTGATAACCCAAGTCCCTTCTTATAAAAAGAATAGCTATCAAGCCTGATATCAGAAGTGGAGATTAGGCAGGAAGCACTGAGCTAAGAATATTCCCTTCCCTCAATTAAAGACTTTTTTTTTTTTTTTTTTTTTGAGACGGAGTCTCGCTCTGTCGCCCAGGCTGGAGTGCAGTGGCCGGATCTCAGCTCACTGCAAGCTCCGCCTCCCGGGTTCACGCCATTCTCCTGCCTCAGCCTCCAGAGTAGTAGCTGGGACTACAGGCGCCCGCCACCTCGCCCGGCTAGTTTTTTGTATTTTTTAGTAGAGACGGGGTTTCACCGGGTTAGCCAGGATGGTCTCGATCTCCTGACCTTGTGATCCGCCCGTCTCGGCCTCCCAAAGTGCTGGGATTACAGGCTTGAGCCACCGCGCCCGGCCAAGACTTTTTTTAAAAAAAAATTAATGCTCTCCTAGGCCAAGTGTGGTGGCTCACACCTGTAATTTCAGTACTTTGGGAGGCAGAGGCAGGCGAATCACTTGAGGTCAGCAGTTCAAGACCAGCCTGGTCAGTTCAAGAGCAGCAGTTCAAGTCACTCTCGCCTTCCCCTCCATGCACTATTATGTGGAGTGGAAAGGACAAAAGGCTGTCTCGCTAACATGTCCAGAGCTCCCTACCTCAGTGCCTTTGCTTTTGCTGCTACCATCTGCCTGCTGCATTCCTCCCTCAGACACCTGAGCAGCTGAACCCTCAGTTCCTTCAGGTCTGTGCCCAAATGTGGCTTTAGCAGAACAGCTTTCTTTGAATACCTGTAAGAACAGTAATTCCTCCTTCTCTCCCTCTCCCTAATCTTTTATCCTGCTTTATTTGTCTCCCATAGCATTTACCATAACCTAGTGTATTTCATATTTTTTCTACTGCCTCTCACTTTTCTCTAGAATGGAACATTAATGAAGGACTTTGTCCTTTTTTTTTCATTATTGTCTCCCCAAAGCCTAGAATGGTGACTGGAAAATATCAGTCTGGAACTGAAGAAATATCTGTGGAATGTCTGATTAATGAATGAACAAATGAAAAGCCCTATGTGTCTGTGTGTTAGTGTCTATCTGTGTACGTTCGGGATTGCAGTCCTATTTCTCTGGTCAAGGTATGGCTCTATTCTTAAACTGTGTTTGCCTGTGTTTTGGAACATATGAAGAATTCCCTGGGTCTGTGCATATGGGGCTTCCGCATATGAACTCGGGTGTTTTCCTGCCTTTCTCTGTCCTCTAGTTGTGTGTAGATGTGTCTGGACCACAGACTGATGTTAGGATCTGCGCAGGAAAGAGGAGCTGTGGCTGCTACACATCAACAGAGGGCACCAGAGAGCCACGCACCTACTTTCAGGGTCAGAAATTAAGAAATCTTGGCGGGGAGTGTTAGATACCCAGGAGATCTGGGATCTGAGAGGAAAGAAGTGGAGACCTCTTTGGACCAACACATTATCGTAAAATTGTGCAATTCCTGCAACTCCTCTGTTCATCCCCAGGGTCTAGACCTCTAGGCGCCCCCAGCCACCCTGTGAGCAGAAGTATCTGGTCACAGATGAGAGGAGGAACTGGTTGCCAAACTGGGCCCTTAAGAAAGCGGAGATTCCCTCCTGAATGCTCTCACGATTCTCAGGAATTCCCTCCCTTCCTAGTTCCTCCATGTCCCTACCCTAAAAGATCTCAAACTCCAGAGTGCTTAGAGATCCTCTGGTGGCTGTCTTCTCCTCTGGCTTGCATTCAGGGAGGTGAGGCCAAGCCTTGGCCCTTCAAAGCAGTTGGCTACCTTCTCCTTCGGGGTGGGTGGGAGGCTAAGATGAACAAAGAAAGGAGTCAACTGTGCCTCTTCCAGGCCGTTAAGTCCTCCAACGCCTAGCCGTGCTAGACCTTGACTGGGTGAAGCCAAGGCAGGTCAAAGAGACAGCTCCCATTCACCAGCTCGGGCTTTTGTAGGTGGGGAGAGGCATGCATGCCTCTCCCCTCTCCAAGCATTCATTAGTCAATTGAGAATTCTTAATTTGGGGAATCTAGGGGTTAGGCTTTGGGTGTGGAATTTAAAAAGAAAGGTCTTTATGTTTATTTAACTCCCTGCCCCCCACCCCACTCCTAGACACACACACGGAAACACACACACACACTCTCTCTCTCTCTCTCTCCCCCCGCCCCCATCACATCCTCTGAGCTAGAGGCTGATGTCCCTCAGCCCATGTTCCTCCTTCACTGCTTAGTTCCATAGCCTGCGACCAAGATTGCGTCTATAAATGGGAAGGGGTGGGGTGGCCAGGGGTCCTGTTGTGCCTGCCCCAGAACCCACGACGGTCACGTTTTTCACCCCCTTTTGCCTTTGCCCTCAATTCCTTTCTCTCTTTGCTCTCCTTCCATCTCAGTTCCAGCGAGGGGTGTGCATGTGTGCCCGCGCGTTGGGGGAAGCGGGGGCAGGGGGAGGGCTCGTGGAGGGAGGTGCCGTCGGAGGGAGAGTAGACGTCAGGCGGAGGGAGGGAGGGAGAGAGGCAGGCAGGGAGGCAGGGAGGGAGAGAGGGAAGGAAGAGAAGGGGAGAGAATGGGGGAGCAAAGACCGAAAGAGACCCAGAGAGATAAAGCTTGAGAGGAGAAATAATTAAACGGGGAGGGCGACCAGAACGAGAAAAAGGACGGGGAGGAAAGAGAGAGAAAGAGAATCGGAGGGCAGGGAAGTGAGTTTGTGCGCGTGAGTGTGTGCGCGCGCGCGTGTGTGTGCAGGGGCGGGCGCGGGCGGGCGGGGGGCGGGCTCCAGGGCTCCCCTCCTCCCCAGCCCGCTCCTCTGGCTCGCTCGCCAACTCCGGGCCCCAGCCGCGGGCGGGCGCACGGCGGGCGGACAGCATGCTGAGCCTCCTCGTCTGGATCCTCACTCTCTCCGATACTTTCTCCCAAGGTAAGGGCCCCCAGCCCGCCCCTGGACGCTCGGCTTCCCCCCGGGGCCAGGGCACTGCTCCCCGCTAGGGCAGTGCTGGGGTGCCCGGCGGCCCGCGGCCAGTCCCTGGGTCCGGACGCCACGAGGCGGGGGCTCGGTCCGGGCTCAGAGCCCTGGGGGAGGGGGCGCGGAGTAACGGGGTCTAGGGAGAATGAGTTTGCCGTTGATTTGCCCAACTTGTTTCCTCTGGCTGCGCGGGAGAACCGAGCATTGGGGCCGCGAGGGCTGGAGGTCCGAGTGAAACCGGGAACCGAACGCTTTCTCTCGCAGCCCTACAGTCCCTCGTTCTCTGAGGCCGGGGTTCCGGACGCTTGAGTCCAGGCTAAGGGGAAGGCTGGAATTTCGAATTTCGGGCTAGGGGGTGAGCGAAAAGCTGAGTCCCACCTCCCGAAGATGTTGCTAAGGGGATTCCCCCTACTCCAGCCCAGCCCCTCGGGGGTCTGAGTCTGAACCACGACTCCAGACTGCCTGGGGCTGCCCCCTCTAGAGGAAGGGAGGGGTGTCTCGGCGCCTCTAGTGGGGATTTGGAACCCCTGCCCGCGGAGGCTCTGGGTGGACAGTGGAGTTCCAAATACAGCTTCAGGCCCGCTTGATACAGTGGGGGGAACTCACGGGGGCGGGGGCGGAGGCGGTGGGGGGAGGGGGCTGACACTCTACTTGGGCTCAGGAAAGTGTTGCTGTCTGGAGCTTATTTGGAACTGGCAGGGGAGAGGCTGGGAGATGAGGGAGGTGGTTGAGAGAGATGAGGATGTCAGTGTATCCTGGGCAGGGCTGGGGTTGGGGGAGGGAAAAGGGCTGAGGGAACCAAGGGTCCAGACTGCAGCAGGGACTGGGGTCTGTGGGAGTTGGTTCTTGCCTCCCAGGTCTGACTCGAAGGAAGACTGAATCCTGCTGAACTCCTTCCCTCCCCAAAAATGGAGCTGACACACAGAAATTGACACACAAACACGGTAAAACATTCACAGACACTGAGACAGACTACTCACCTACTGAGACAGAGACATCCCCACAAACATCCTCCACACTGAGACAGACACATATACACAAAGACACTGAGACATCTGAGGAAGACAGATTCCTCCCCCAGATCGGCACACACTCACGCATTCATCCACCCGAACATTACAAGTATACACAGTACATGTATGCAGGCGTTTACAAGGACAGGACACACGCTCACACGGAAACCAACCCTCTAGCAAACAAAGAAACTTGAACAGACATTCATATGGGCAGACACCTATGGAGATGTACAGACTGCAGATGGAGGAGGTGGTCTCTTTTAGGGGGTGTCTGGGAATGGATCTGGGTAGAACAGCCTGAGGCATTATTGCCCTGCTCTGTGTTCCCTTCCTGCATTTGTAGGTGGGGTGTTATGCTGGACCTTTCCTCTCCTTGCCAGGTCTCTTCCCAGCTCCGAAGGCAAAGCCTGGCTGAGTTGGTGGGGGCAAGTCTTGATTCATCTCTCTGCACAGGGCACCCATGCCCGCCCCCCAGCACACACTATGATATAGGAAGGGCACACATCTGTGGTGTGAGCCAAGAGTGGGAGGTGGTGCTAAGGGAAAGGAGGAGGCCTGGCCCTGGGGTTGGCAGGCCAGGCCAGCCACTTGGCAGAAAGTTGGGAAGATGACTTAAGTTGACTGTTCAGCCAGGCTGTTGGTGTCGGGGAGGAAGGGGGTGGGCCATGGTGGTGGTGGAGGGGGGTCATGTTGGTGGTGGAGGGGGCCCCTGGGTCAGTATTGGTCTATGTTGGGGGCAAGCTTATGTCTGCCCCTTTCTTACAGCCTTACGTGTCAGCAACGTGGATACAAATGAGTGTTAAGGAACAAAAGCAGCAGTTAGCAAACAGGAGAGACATGTGGATTGAATTGGAGACAGAAAGAAGTGTGTGCTGTGTGCCTTTCTCTCTTTGGAAAGGAGTGAGTGGCTAGGGAATGCTGAGCTCCCACTTCTCAGCTCCAACAGGGGTGAAAGCAGGACCTGGTGAAAGTATCTGGGGTGGGGGGAGAGGATACCAGAGAAAAGAAAGGGAGAGACTAGACAGGAGGGGAGGGGAAATCACTAGTGAGTGTTGGGGGAAGCTTGGCAAGGGACTGGGGAGGAGGCAGAGAGGGAAGGAGAAGGGGTCTGGGGAGACTGGGACACACGTGGAGGTGGAGTGCTTGGCAGGACCCCCTTTCCTTAGCCTCCATCCTCAGAAAGGAGTTCTAGGTCAGGGACTGGGGCAGGGAGAGAAGAAACGGAGGGGGGCGCTACAAGAGGGAGGAGGGATGATGGTGGGGAAATGGGGGTGGGGGAGTAGGTGTCAGCAGGAAGCCATAGAATTGAGGGGAGCAGAGAGGAGAGGGGAAGGGGAGCTACAGCCTAGGCTGAGAAATAAAAATCGCATTTTAAAGAATTTCAATGGGCTTCATCAATCTTCATTTTTCACTAAATAATTTTCTGTATCTTATCTAAATGAAAACCATTATCCTTCCCCCCGTTTCCATCATGCGCCGGCTCCACAGACTGATTGCGCCGAAAATTGAAATATTTATTCATTTTCTGGGAGATTTTCTCGCTCCCTAGTCTCGGGGAGGAGAAATTGAAAAAGAAAGATTATAGCTAATCAGAGCAATGTGGGATGACAGGCCGGCTCGGGGCGGGAGCTGCCTCCAGAGGGGGGATGGATGTGGGGGCAGGAGAAAAATAAGCCCATCCAGCCCCCAGAGCTCCCCCTGGAATTCCTGCCACAGCTTTTGAGGGGAGTAAAGGGTAAAGGGAAGAGGCCCGAGGGCCTCCTAAATTCCCAGGATTCAACTCCCTGAGTACAGCTGAATCCTGGCAGAGAACAGCAGGTCTGGAGAGTAGCTGGACTCTCCCCTCCCGGTGCTACACATAGACACATATACACACTTCAGATATTCCATTTCTGCCCAGAGCAGGGCACTGAGGTTGGGGAAGAGTCAGGGGAGACATGGCAGAAACCAGGACACTGGGTTCCTCTCCTTGACCTTGACTCCACTTTCTGCCATCTACTCACTTACACCCAAAGGGAGGGTGTGAACCAAGTACTCAGTGCCTCAGCCCTGGGCCCCAGAGCACCCGCTCAGGAGGAGGAGGAGGCGGCGGCACCCAGGCCTTCTCGCCTCCGCTCCTTCCCACAGGTGAGTGGTTGGTTGTTCTGGCTCTGCCTTTGGTGCTCCAGTGAGATGGGAGGAGGAAGCCCCACCTCTGCCCCCCTTACTCCTCTAGGACCTCTTTACATCCTTGCAGGGACTAAGTCTTAATTTCTTTTATTCTATAGTTTCTGGCACAGTGCTAAGCATGTGGTAAGTGCCCCTTAAATATTTGATCAATTGATTGATTTGATGAGCGTGCTGCAGTGCTGGAAAGAGGCAGCATTCAATGGCGATTAAATCATAGACTCGCATCCAGCTCCCACCTCCACCATTTGGTAGTCGTAAGCTTGAACAAGTCATGTACCTTCTCTGTGCCTCAGCATGCTCTTCCAGAAGTGAGAATAGAAGTAATACCTCATAGGGTTGTGGTGGCACTTGAATATGTTAATCCACGTAAAGTACATGGAACTGTGTCTGGCACAGTGAGAAGTGCTCAGTAAATGCTTGCTATCTTGACTTTGAGGTGAGACATAGATAGATAGGCAACCAAGTTGTCTGTGCTTCCTTTTCTTCTCCTTATGATTCTTTGTGTTGTGTGTGTGTGTGTGTGTGTGTGTGTGTGTTTTCTAGCCCCAGCTGCCCAGATTCTTGGTCCTGGGCTTAAGTAAGCGCCGTCTTTGTATCTCTCATGGAAAGAACTGTGTTGTGGCAGACCCAGAAGGGGAAACTGACCCCCACCTTGGAGACCTCAGAAAAGATCTGGGGAAGGGATTTGAGGGGAAGGGATTTGAGGAGAGAGAGCAAAAGTGGAGGAGGATGGCATTTGAGTGAGAAGGAACCAGAACTCTTGTGTGAAATGAGGAGGGACACTAGCCCCGAGGTGGCAGCATTTCAGAGTCTGGAAACAATATGGATCATTTATTGAACCCTGTGTTAACTACTTCATATGCATTATCTAATTTAATCTATTCTATGGCCCACTGAGATTGGCTTTGTAAATTGTCCCCATTTCACGCATGAGAAACTGAGATTTATTTATTTTTTTTTAGATAGGGTCTTGCTCTGCCGCCCAGGCTAGGGTGCAGTGGTGTGATTATGGCTCACTGCAACCTCTTCCTAGGCTCAAGCTATCCTCCTACCTCAGCCTCCTAAGTAGCTAGGACCACACACACCTGGCTAATTTTTTTTTTTCTTTTGGAGAGATGGGTCTTGCTAGGTTGTACAAGCTAGTCTCAAACTCCAGGGCTCAAGCGCTCCTTCCACCTCGACCTCTCAAAGTGCTGGGATTATAGGTGTGAGCCACTGTACCTGGCCAAGAAACTGAGGTTTAGATACATTAAGTATATTATTGGTAGTTGTAGGAACCAGCTGATGCCACAGCCTGCACCCTTCTCCTTTGCCAGATCCTATATGCCAGCAGAGACTGATGCTGGGCTGGGACAGTGATTTTCCTGGTCCATAGCAGAATGAGAACTAGGAAGAAAAGGGAGTGAGTTTTTCATAAAGGTAAACTCATTCGAATTTGAAAAAACAATCCTTTATTCTGAGATTCTTCCCTACATTTTTTGGTGTTAAATTGTTTTTCTTTGATGATATGATAAATCTAGTAAATGACTAGATTTTTTCAAGGGCTTGGCAAATAAAAAGGTTTGTTTCTAATATTAAACACAGCCTTACAGGTCCATGAACTACAGATTTGGAAATTACTCTAGTTCCATGCAAGGCTGACTACTGGAGAGGCCCAGAGCCATACAGAGGCAAGAGAAGCACTGAGAAGGGGTCTAGGGGATAATCCTGAGACCAAGATCTCCCCTAGTGTCAGCTTTCAAATTTGGTCCCTGGTAGGCTGCTAGGATTGGAGGCTAGGGTCTTAGATGGCTTGTTCTAACCTCCCTGGGGAGGTTGTCAACCCTCCTTCTTAGCCTGTGCCCTGGGGAACTGCCTGGCCTAGGGTGGTGAAAAGCAATTGTAGGAGGTCAACTCAATACCAAAGCATCAAAATTACCTTTTATTGAATTCCTACAGTGTGCTTTTCAGGTTAATGTTATTCCCATTTTACAGTTAAAGATACCACAGTTGAGAGTTTAAGTAACTTGCTTAAGGGCATACCCGAGGTGTTAGATCCCAGATTCAACCCCTCTTTTGTCTCCCTACTAAGGGCCATGGGTGCCTTCAACCTGCCCAGAAGAGCCACACCCTGCCTCTCTTAGAGTTAAGGCAGCTGTGGAAGGATAGGAGGGAAACCTAGGCCTTTTTTTCTCTCCTGGTGCCTCACTCAGCGCAGCCCCCTTCCCTAGTTCTCAGCCCAGAAATTCCAAGGCCACATCTATCTCCCTGCCTTGCTTTGATGATCATTTGTGAAGCAAAACTTAGATGTCGGGATACATGTTTTAATCAGTGGGGCTGGGACCAGTAAATAATGCCCCTTGTCAGAAGGAGGTTTGGAAAGCCTCAATCCTTTTCCTCCTGCCTTTAGAGTCTTTTATCTTTGTACCTGTGTATGGTGCTTGTCAATTTTAGCAACTTTTTACATGTACCATTTGATAGATACAATCATCCTATGATGTAGGCAGGGTAGTTGTTTCTCCATTTAATAGATGAGAAAGCTGAGACCTAGAGAAGTTAAAGGTTGGTATGGAGGGAAGAGATGGGGACAAATTCCTTAATCTCCCCAATTTCTGGGAGATGTTTCCATCTGAGGCTAGAGACATTTCTCTTCATATGTCCAGAGATGAGAAAGCTGTGCCCCTTCCCAGCCTACCAGTTCCTGTCTGGTTTCTTCCCAGGGCCTCTGGATCAGTTTACTTGGCAATCTCCTGGAGCGTGCTTTGACCTGGAAAAGGATGGGGGTGTGGGGGTGGGTTGTCAGCAGTAGAGGAGAAAGAGGCTGTCATGTCCTTGATCCTCAAATGTGAAACCAGGGAGCAGGAAGAGGCAATTTCAGAAATCAGGAAAAATACTGGGCTCTGTCAGAGTGGGGGAGAAGGCTGTTCACTTTTGTGAAGGGCAGTTTTGTATTTTGCATATATTAGTAACTAATTTAACACTGACAATAATTGTTGAAGTTAGGTGTTATCCCCGTTTTACAGATGAACAAACAGGGATCCAAAGAAGTTAAGCAGATTGTCCAAGATGATCCAGCTAGTAAGTGACACAGCCAGAACTAGAACCCAAGCAGGGAAGTTGGGGTGGGGGCTGAGGATAACTCCTAGAAGGAAGACTGCACGTCTGCCTATTCTGCATTACTGCTGCATGCAAGGTGTGGATGCAGTCTCACTGCATGCGTACGCATATATATTTACACATGTCTTCATAGTGCAGCTATATATGCAACCACTTCTTATCCCCATCCCCGTACACATCTGGACAGATATCTCTCATCTGTACCCCAGCCCTTTCAGTCACCAGGGCACTAGTGTGCAACAGTAGTACATTTTTGTGAGTCATTTTTCTTCTAGCCATAGCAGCCCTCCTGTGTCTTTAAAGGCATTACTTTTTGCCTTGCCTTGCATGCTCTGCATCCTCTCTGATAGATGCACAAACTGTGAGATTATGAAAGTTGAGAAAGAAGCTTGGGGTTCCTCATTCTGTAACACTGGTCCCTCTCCATTCTGTAGCTCCAGCTCTTATATCTTCCCACATCTGACTGTCAGACAATGCGAACCTGATTAAGTTCTTGGAGCATCCAGGATAAAAGCTGCTCTAGCTCCCAGACACCACTGAAGATGACACTTTTCTTTCTTCTTTCTCTCCCACTTACTCTCCCTCTATCAGCTGACTCCATGCTCCCAGCTTGTCCTTCCCTCCATGTTTAATTTATTCAGCCACTTTTATTAACCTCTGTTGTCTCCAGGGATTGCAGTCCTCATCCCTCTCTGCCCTCCTTGAGCCCATTTAACAAAATAGGGATCGTATTGAAATAAGTGAGCCTTGCAGCCAGCCAACCTTCTCAAGATTAAGGGTCTTAAATCCAGGGGTAGAAATCTCCAGAACTCTCTAGCAAATTCCATTAGTTTCCCAGGACAGAGTGCTGCCGCTTTATTCCTTTTGTGGTCTGGCTCTGGAAGGTGATGAGAGACTCACCCAGAATGCTGCGGGTCTTGGGTTTTGAGGCAGGGAAGGGATAACAGGAACCCGAGTGTCTGGAGGTATACACTGTGCCCAACAGGTTTATCCCAGGAGGCTGTCCCCTCCTAGGCCCACTTCGGAATTGACTAGGCCGTTGGATGCCTTTTATCTCTGCCCCTTCTTTCCTTCTGAGGCAGTCTGAGGAATATATCCTAACTGAAAGATATGTGGAGAGAGGAAGGACTTTTGTTCCTTCATTCAGCGGAAGAGAATTGTGTGCTTACTGTGTGCCGGGCTCCAGTGTTGCAAAGTGAATAATGTACTAGATCTCTGCCCTTGAAGGTCTCACTTTGTGATTTCAGTGCAAATTACCTAATCTCAGAAGGCCTCAGTTTTCTCCTTCTCCAAGTGGGGAGAATTATTATTTTTTTAATCATAAACTGTACATTATTATATGCAAAACATACTGGTAGGCATTATGTGGACCAAAAAATATGACAGCAGGTGGTCCTTCCCTTTTAAGAAACTAAGATATACATACATGAAGACTGCTGGTGGTGCAAGGTGTGGAGTCATGGGTGCCATGATAGCAGTGTGCAGGTCAGAGCTGGAGAGTCCAGAGAAGGGAGTTTGCTGTGGACTGAAGTGAGCAGGAAGGGCTCCATGGAGGAAGTGGGGCCCAAGGATGGACAGGACACGCATGTGGCAGGAAGAGAGAGAGCCTTACCAGACAGGCCAGATTTCCTGAACCAAGATATTGTTGCTGGGATGTGTGGGGGACACTGAGGCCGTTTGGACTGAGGATTTGGGTTGGTTTGGGAAAAGTAGATGAGATGATCCAGAACGGTAGAATGGGGACAGACTGGAGGAGGCCTGGAAAAGCCAGGCTAAAGGCTTCTTACGAAGAATCCCCTGTAAGAACTGGAGAGCCATGGATTTCTGTTTTTTAAGCAGACAAAGGGTGTGTTAAAAACAGGTATAATCCCCATCTCATTTCTCACCAAAGTCTCCCCTCCTCTTAAACACTTCCTCTACTGGAGATGCTATAGAAATCTGTAACCCCTCCAATTAAAAACATGAAAAAACAGATAACCAAGGTTTGGCCAGGCAGAAGTGAGCAGAAAACCTTAGAGAAACACCAGTTCTGCCTTGGGAAGTCTCAGATCTGTGACTTGAGCTAGAGAGACTTTGGAAGGATGAGGAAATCTTTTTCTCTGAGAATCCTTCAGTATAAGATAAAGATGCCTGGAGGCAGAGTTCAATGGCAATAACTGCGAGGAAACCTCTGCAGTCTGACTCTGAGGCCAGGCTCTTCGTTACCTGTCCCCGCCAAGCTTGGGCCATGTCTACACTGCCCAGAGTCAAGGGGAGCCATCTGGTTCCATCAGAGGGCCCATCCTGGTTTAGTCCCTTCAGGGTCAATTCTGGGCCATTTCCACTGGTCTGTGGCCTTAGATACATGTGCATTTAGGAGCTGAGCCTAAAGATTCTTAAAACCTCTGCTAGGAAGTGAGCTCTGGTTTTTCAAATGGAGTCCTTTGAAGAGGGTCCCACCAGGGGGGTGAGCGCATGTGTTCAACTTACAAGCATTGTTTTGTTAAATGGCTGTGCTGGGCCTAGGCCTGGGAATGAAAAGGTAGGTAAGATTTAGTCCCTGTTCTTGAGGCCCTCTCAGTATGGTGTGGGAGATGGATGTATAAACACATATTGACAATTTTATAAGATAAAGATTGTGAGAGAGGTATGTGAAAAATGCTGAAGCCTAACTGTCCAGTGAGGGGGAGCGGAGCAGGGAGGGAGCAGGGGCGGGGAGGGGCCACAGATGTGAGGCTCAGGGGCTGCGGGGCCTCTGGAATGCGGTGCCACGAGATATCCAGGCTCTGGACAATCCTCGATTGTACCCCCTGCTCCTTGTACCCCCTGCTCCGGATGGAAGGAGCCGAGGAATCCGAAGGAGTGAACCCTGGTCCCTCCCAAGGATTATGATTTCCAGGAACAAAGGCAGTTTATATAAAGCACACATCCCCCAAATCGAATCTCCCAACCTCTTGTGTCCAGTTCCGTACTCTCCACCCCCACTCCCACCCAATAGAGCTGATTTCTAAATTAACTTTGTCCTTGTAATCAGCTTAGCTGAGTTTTTTTATTATTACTATTTTTCCTCCTCCTTCCTGAATTCTCCCAGGAACAGCCCGGGGCCCTGCTCGCTCCATTACCCAGCATTGTCAAGCCATGAGGTGCTTTTAACTGCTTCTTCCCATTCGATTCGCTTAACTGGGAGGTTATTAAAAGGAAAGGAGCAGAGATGGGCAGGCAGGGCAGAGGAAGAGAGAACACAGTAGAGAGAGAAGGCATTTCAAAGGAGCAGAAACCCAAGGCTGGGCAGGCTGGCAGAATGAAGCCTCTGAGAGAAGCTCAAGTTTTCATCTTGACTCCCGAGTCATCCAGAAGGACATTTCATCGAGACATTGGGACTCCTGGGTTTTAATCCAAAACCTTGAGTAACTGACTTGCTCCTCTTTGTCTCAGTCCTCCCCACTACTCCCCACTCTCCCTGGAAATCTACCAACTTGACACTGTGGGATGGGACAGGGGACTTCCAGAGGTCCCACACTCCCCTTGGTGCCCGACCCTCCCACACACACACTCGTGGCTCGCTGTGCTGCCAGCGCCAGAACCCTCCAGCACTCACCCCCAGGGCAGCTACTTTGTGGTTGATGTTGGATCCCAGACTGACATGCCTATCACACAGCACACATCTGGGAAGTCTCCCTTCACCAGGCAGTGGGCGAAGTGAGAATGCAAGCTCATTTTAATGTCAGTTTGAGCCAAATATAATTAGAAAGGAAAATCTCTGACTTTGCAAAAAAAAAAAAAAAAAAAATCGAATGCATTTCAAAGCCAAGTTGAAATGACTTCTGGATTATCTGCACCGCTGCCGCTCTCCATTTATGCAGAAAATCGAGAGGGGAGCCTGTAAAACCTGTGCCTAAGGGATTTAGTTTGTGCACATTGCCTTCGGTTTCATGCCAGGGTCATGTTTTAAGACTGGCCTCTTTCAACACAACCCGGTTCCTGGAATTGGGAAGCACCTAGAGTGACCTCCTCACCAGGGGGCCTGTGGCAGAGTCAACCTCTTTCCCAGAGGGGCTGCTCCTGTGTAATCATGAGCAAGTCACTTACTTGGAGCCTCAGTTTTCTCATCTATAAAATGCAAATGATTACGTTTATCTTCGAGGGTTGTTGTGACGATTGAATGAGAGAATCTATATTAAGGAACAGTACCTGGAATACAATAGGTACTCAATAAATTATAGTTGTTATTAATATTGTACAGTCCTTGCTTTTTACAGTTCAGTCCAAGGCAGATCTTGAGAAAACAGACAATAGAAATGAGAGATGAACAAAGAATAGGCCAAATACAGATCAGACTGTTAACTGGGCCAAGGAGGGTGACCAGTGATGTAGGTAATTCCTGAGCTCTGTTCTCTAGGGTTCAGTGCAGTGGGAACTTTGGGAGGCAGCACAGCGTAATGGAAAGCACTCTGATTTAGAATTAGGTCTGTGTCTTAGATCTGGAAACTGAATGCCCTTTTGCCCTTTGCGAGTCTCAGTTTCCTTAACTGTAAAACAGAGTGATAGCACCCACTTTCCTCTTTTGTAAGTCCTGGAAAAGCACTCTCAGGACAGTGTACAGTAAGCTTAACCATCATTTTTAAACCCTGTCTTTCAGCCAGGCATGGAGGCTCACACGTGTAATCCCAGCATTTTCGGAGGTCGAGATGGGCGGATCACTTTACATCAGGTGTTTGAGACCAGCCTTGCCAACAAAACACAAAAATTAGCCAGGCTACTTTTTGAGCCTGTAGTCCCAGCTACTCTGGAGGCTGAGGTGGGAGGATCACTTGAACCCAGGAGGCGGAGGTTGCAGTGAGTGGAGATGGCGTCACTACACTCCAGCCTGGGCCACAGAGCAAGACTCTGTCTCAAAAATAAATTAATTTTTTAAAAAACCCTTTCTTTCCAGGTTTCAACCCAGTATGTTAGAACAGTGACTCTCAAACTTTAACATGCTTACAAAACATCTGGGGATGTTGTTAAAATGCAGATTCTGACTCACAAAGTCTGGGGTCAGATGGAAGTTCTGTATTTGCACCAAGCTCTCGGGTGATGCTGATGCTGCTTGTCCTAGGACCACACCTTGAGGTGTTAGGGGATGCTTTCCTTAGAGAAATAGATCTTCAACGTTCTAATGAGAAACACAAGAAAATAGAATTCATTTAACTGAATTCACTTTTCAGCCCGCTTAGTTGTATAACAGCCCTGATGGATCATTGATTCGGCAGCATTGATATGTTTGTTTTCAGGAAGCAGCTGGTGGGACAAGAGAGTGCACAGAGCTTGCCAGCACGCCCATCCTTAGCCCCAAGATTGACCTATCCAAGCTCCTCCCTGCCACCTCACAAGCTGCATGCCATCCCACCCCACCCTGCCAAGTCTTCTCTCAGGCTGCCAGCTGTGGAGTGGAAAAGCAACCTGCTAGTGTCCTGGTGGAAACTCATCCATACCGGAGCCAGTCATTTCCACTTTTTTTTTAAAGGAAAAAAGTCTTCATAATTCATCTCTCAGTGGGAGATGTGGGGGAAAGCATTTGGACAGAGCTTCTGGTCTGGGCCTTCACCCTGTTGGCTTTGGCTTAAAAACTGGGTCATGAGCAAGTTGTGTGATTTGGGAAGGAAGGTAGGTCATAGACTTAATTGGGTGCATAATTTCGGGGAGCAGTGGGGAACTGTCTCTGGGCAGGACAGCATCTCACACTCACATAGACCTCATAATTGTTCAACCCACATGATGAGCAAACTCACTCTCTCCCGTGTGCAGAACCCCAGGCTGTAGAGGGAGATTCACAGGCCAGAGGAGAGAGACTGCCTGCCTTCAGGGTTCCCCTGGTTCTGTGAGAGAAGCCTGGTCCTTATACATAGTGAATCCTGGCCACTGGGGGAAACAGGAACTCCCATTAATTTTCCTTCACCTTCTCCTCTCCCCGAGAAAATCAACACACATTTAGCTATCTGCAAGTGTGAATGAGAACACAGGCAAAGTACGGATGGGGGTGAGATCAATAGATTGGGCTTCTTGGAACGCAGAACCTGCGGTGAGAAATGAAAGTGGAGCGATGATTCCTGAAGAACCTCAAAATGGACTCTCAAAATGCCTCTCTTTAGGTAGGACTGATTTGAACCAACCCAGAGACATCAATGTTTGTCCTTTTTCTGAAGAGAAAGGAATTTCATTAGTACTCTCTGCTCACTCACTTTCATTTCAAATACTCCCCGGCAAGCAGGAAGTTCTTCTTTGTGTCTAATCTGAACCTTTCCTGCTCCTGCATGGAAATTGTCTAATGAGGTATTGTAACTGAATACGTCTCCAGTCTTCTCTATGTCTGGGTAAATAACATTTTCCCCAACAGGTTTATTTTCTCATACTTCAAGGCAAAGCTCCTTATAATAGAGAAGCAAGCCCAGAGAAGTCATAGGCAAGACTGCCTCCTGGGCCCACGTGAGCCCAAGAAGTTTAGCTCATTAGGGGTCGGATTTGCTTTCCAGCAAACCACCAAAGCTGTCCTCCCACAGTATCCCCAGCCCGGGCCAGGAGAACGGTGTTCACAAGAACCTGGCTTAGTCACCGTGCCCTTACCTGTCTAGTGTCCCCTTCTCAGCCGCTCAGAGCAGCTGGGGGCTAGATGACTCTGGTGTCCTTCCCATCATTTCTAGCCCATGACCTGAGGGCCCCTCCTCCTCTCTCCACGGGAGCCAGGCTGAGAGCAGTGCTGGCATCTGCTGCTGAAGCCAGCATGTAGGAAAGTGGGCATGGGGGTGATGGCAGAGGTAGGCCTGCCCCACAGCCAGGGCCAGTTTTAGCTTAGGAGCAGGAATGTTTTCCTCTTGGAATCACTCAGAGGTGTCCTTAGCCCTGCCTTGCCAGCTTGGATCCCAAGAGAAAGCAGTGTAAGCAGAGAGAGGAGGGGATGGGGTCTGTGGGATGGGGTGCCTGCCTTTGGGGATCTCCTAGTCTGATAAAGGAGTGTGGGCGTTTTCCTGGGATACTGGACCATATAAGTGCAAACTCAACTGTAAACTTGAACTTGAGGCAGGAGACTTGGTTTCTGTCACCAGCTAGCTAATTATAATGGGGGACTATGGGTTCCCATCTTCCCCAGTGTATAAACACCTATAAAGATAATTTAAATAAGGGACGATTTTGGACCCTGTTGTGCATCTGCACAGAAGAGGATAGAAATGACACTGGAGCTGGGTCATCAGCGAGGGAAGTTTCCTCAGAAGGGGTGGAGGGAAGGGAACCTGGGCCCAGGTGGAAGGAGGACACCCGGTGGAGCCCATGAGAGAAGTGAAGACTATTGTTATAGGCGGGCTCCTAGAAAGGGGTGGGAGTGGGGGCAGAAGGAGGTCCCCAGCGAGGGCTGTGTGGGCTGGAGGATCTGGAGGCTGAGAGCTGCGGTATGGCTTTGTCAAATGTGGTCCCTGCTGCATTCACGCTGGCCGGGTGACATGCTTTCCACACGCACAGACAGAGCCCCCGCCAGCCCCGGCACCTCAGGAGAGGACTGGGGTGGAATGTAAGTCCTGTGAAGAAGAAGAGCTCATGTGTCTGGAAGGAGAGTGCAGCATGGGCAGCCTGTCCTGGAGTTAAACCGGGCTCCAGCTTGGAGCCTGCCTGTGGGCAGCCTGGGTTTGCTTGAGGGTAGTGCACCCTTCAAGGGTAGGAGGCTAGGACAGCCATGGCCCGGAGTCCTGGAAGTGCAGCTGGCCCTGCGGCTGGCGATCCACCAGCAGCCTCCGTGCCCTGGCTTCTCTCTGCCCCCCAGCCAGATGCTCCCTGCTCCCGCTGTCCTTCCCTGTCTGTTGGTCTGTCACTCGGCGGGAGTGAAGTGCGCCCTGCTCCTGAAGCATTTGGAGCTTGATAATTTGTGGATTATAGCTAACTCTCGATAAAGATTCCCCTAATTGCTTGGCTCACCTCAGGTTCTATCATCAAAGCAAAGCCGGGAGGCCCCCCTCTCGCCCTCCTTTTCTTTTTATTATCTCTTAATTAATCATTCTGGCTTTCACACTTAGCAGATAATTACAGTCTCCTGGGCATGCAGCTCATTTTCATAACCTCCTGCTCCAAGCCGGCAGCTAGGGGGGTGGGGAGGAAGAGGGAGAGAAGGGGAGAGTGGGAAGAGACATGCTGGAGGAATGGGGGGGCCAGTGAGAAGAAACGGACACTTGGGGTGGTGAGGCAGCATGGGAGCCAGGACCCCTGGGCTGCCCAGCAGGCCCCAGGGGGCTCTGCCAGAAGGCAGGAGGCTGTGCCCCCTGGGGAGGCCTCACCTGGTCCACAATGCCGGCTGCTGGCACAGGCTTTAACCCCTGAGCTCCCCCAACCTGCCCTAGGGGTACAGTAGGAGGTGTGTATAGGTTGGTGGCCAGAAAGCTTAGTGAAGAGCAGGAGATAGTCCCCAGTGAAGTTCAGTCAACTGTGTGCTGGGAAGTCGAGAATCGCTGTGATGGGGAAAGGAAGGGCAGGGCCACCATCACAACAGGACCTGGACCCTGGCCTGGGAACTTTTCTGTTTTGGGGGAGCAGGACACCTATCCTGAGGCCTGAGCCTGTGGAAATGACCAGGGAATGATCACTCAGTAGTATGGTCAGACGAAGAGGGAAAGGGCTCACCTTTACTCAGCACCATGTGGGAGCTGCGCCAAGTGCTTCCCAGTGTGCTCATCAAGCCCGATGTAGAGATGAAGAAAACCGTGGCTCAGGGAGAGCCAGTCATCTGTTCGAGTCATAGCAAATTAAATCCAGGTCTGTCTGGTTAGTTGTAAAGGTCATGTTCATACCACCCAATGGCCCTGTCTCCATGGGGTCATAGCACAGGACAGGATGTGATGGAAAAAGGGAGGGAGAGAACACCATTCCTGCTGGGTCCTCCCCCTGGACCCAGTAGACGGTCAGTTCTGCTGTCACCTCGGGGCTTTCCTTGGGCTTTCATCCCAGAGATAAACAGAAAGGACACCTGTCCAGATGATGAATCGAGAGGCCCACGACACAGAAACCTTTGCCCGTGAGTCGGACATAGAGTTGGACCAGGGACCCTAATCTCTAGTGTGTCTCGTGTCTGTCCCTCATTCCTGCTCCTCAGCAGTTGTTTGTAGCCTGAGCTGCTTCAGGTCCCTGAGAAGCGAATGGGGGACATGGAAAAGTCCTCCTTTCCCTGGACATATTGAATTTTCTTCCATGACCCTAGTCCAATGTGCCTGGTTTTTAGAATTAAATGAGTTGGATCCTACTTCTTTGCCATTAACTAGCAGTGAGACCCTGGAATATAAACTTTGAGTCTCAATTTCTTCATCGGTAAATGGGAATCTTGAAAAGACTGGGGACAGTATATGCAAAACAGAGCCTCTGACCCATGATAGGTGCTTCACAAATGGTGGCTGTTGTTACTGCTGCCATTATTATTACCACCATACATGAAAGCACCTTGCTTAGTAGAGAGCACATAAAGCAAGTTGGTTTCTTAAAAAGTTGGTGAGGGAGGGAGGGTCCTTTTGTTCTACTTCCTTGAAAAAGGAGGGAGGGCACACAATTTCTGCCTTGTGCTGCTTTAAGGGTGTGCCATTGAGAAAAGTCATGACAGCCTATGCTGGTATAATTCTTCTTTCCACAAATAAATTGCCTGTTCAAGCTGGGGCTGCCTCTGGCTGAAAGCTCACTGGCACCCAGCTCCAAGCAAGGTTGATCTTGCCTCTGCCGCCTGCCAGACCTCAGATTGCCCATCTCAAGCCTGTGTGCCAAAGGGTTAAACATATGGAGTTAAACATAAAAGGGTTAAACATATCACATGGCTTGCAACTTCTGACTCAGCTTCTGGTTTCCTGGGCATTACAATGGGAACATCTATATTCAGGAGGCAGTATGGAAAGAGCACTGGATTGCAGGTCTAGATGTGGATTTTAGCCCCATGTGTGCCTGTGCTAGAGAGACCTGACTCAGTGACCTGGGCCTGTTTTCTTATCATAAAATGAGAAGGTTAATTTCCAAGATTCTTTCTGGCTGCACAGTTTTCCAACTCTTTGCCATCCAGTGGGAGTTCATGAAAAGGACTGGCTCTTCCCAAGTGAGGCCCGGGATCTCTCTGATTTGGTTTGTGAGCCAAGGCCAGAGGTACTGATTTCAGAGGGCCAGAGCAGGGATATCCCAGGAGCAGCGTTTGCTCAGGAGCCAGGGTGGAAGCAAACATTTCATGCATCTTCAGATCTAGTCTGAACTTGGGGTGAGGAGAGCAGCAGTCCCCACCACAAACACACACACACACACATCACACACACACACACCACACACACACATCACACACACACACACACCACACAACCCTGAGAATGTCACACACACACACACACACAAT